>NC_053391.1:501063999-501194517 GCF_905171765.1 Bufo bufo
GGGTGGTTACAAGCCGTTGGGGGAAGCCCACGCGACTAGTTCGCGCGGTGCCACAGGCGCAAATCCGTTCTAGAAACAAATGCCTAAAGAGGGCCACACTTGTGTAAAAATTGTCCACATAAAGATGGTACCCCTTGCCGAATAAGGGTGACACCAAGTCCCAGACTGTCTTCCCACTGCTCCCCAGGTAGTCAGGGCAACCGACCGGCTCCAGGGTCTGATCTTTTCCCTCATAGATCCGAAATTTGTGGGTATAGCCTGTGGCCCTTTCACAGAGCTCATACAATTTGACCCCATACCGGGCACGCTTGCTTGGGATGTATTGTTTGAAGCCAAGGCGCCCGGTAAAATGTATTAGGGACTCGTCTACGCAGATGTTTTGCTCAGGGGTATACAAATCTGCAAATTTCTGGTTGAAATGGTCTATGAGGGGCCGAATTTTGTGGAGCCGGTCAAAAGCTGGGTGGCCTCTGGGACGGGAGGTGGTGTTGTCGCTAAAATGCAGAAAACGCAGGATGGTCTCAAATCGTGTCCTGGACATAGCAGCAGAGAACATGGGCATGTGATGAATTGGGTTCGTGGACCAATATGACCGCAATTCATGCTTTTTTGTCAGGCCCATGTTGAGGAGAAGGCCCAGAAAAATTTTAAGTTCGGAAACTTGGACTGGTTTCCACCGGAAAGGCTGGGCATAATAGCTTTCCGGGTTTGCGGTTATAAATTGTGTGGCATATTGGTTGGTCTCTGCCACGACTAAGTCCAAGAGCTCCGCAGTCAAGAACAGCTCAAAAAATCCCAGGGCCGAAGCGATTTGAGCCGTCTCAACCCGAACTCCAGACTGGGCGGTGAAAGGGGGAACTACAGGTGCGGCTGAAGTTGGTGACTGCCAATCAGGGTTTGCCAGCACCTCAGGGACTCTAGGGGGTCTA
Source organism: Bufo bufo (assembly GCF_905171765.1). Classification (NCBI taxonomy): domain Eukaryota; kingdom Metazoa; phylum Chordata; class Amphibia; order Anura; family Bufonidae; genus Bufo; species Bufo bufo. The sequence continues at coordinate 501,064,929 of NC_053391.1, forward strand.
CGGGCCTGTCTGCGCGGTGGCTGCGACGGGGTAACTACTGCACGTGCCACCGTACCAGCTTCAACTGCCCTTCTGGTGCTCGCTACTTCACCATGTTGTACGGCAGTGCTGGTACTAGGTCCAGGAAGGGCTGCGCTGCTGGTGTATGCCTCACCACGTGATCCGGCAGCGACAGCCCTACTCTGCTGCTCTTGAAGCGGATCCTGCGTAACCTGTGGTCTAGCGACACGGGGCCGGGTACGCCTGGTGCTGCCAGGGACCTCAACCTCCTCGTCCGAACTTTGGGTCAGAGAGCCACTGCTTTCTACAGGTTCATATTCTGACCCGCTAGATTCGTCAGATGAGGGTTCCCACTCCTCATCCGACTGGGTCAGAATCCTGTAGGCCTCTTCAGAAGAATACCCCCTGTTTGACATTTTGGACTACTAAATTTAGGGGTATTCCCTGAGACTACCCAAGAAAAAAAGCAAACCTGTCTTACAAAGGGGAGGCTAGCGAAGTACCGGAGGCCGCTGCGGTTGATAAAAAATATCAAAACAGATTTTTTTATCGCCGCAGTGCGTGTAAAGTGAATGTGCAGTGATCAAAAAATAATAATTTTTTGTCACTGCGGTGGGGCGGGCGTGGGTGAACGCACGTGTGGGCGACCGATCAGGCCTGATCGGGCAAACACTGCGTTTTGGGTGGAGGGCAAACTAAAGTGACACTAATACTATTATAGATCTGACCGTGATCAGTTTTGATCACTTACAGATACTATAAAAGTACAAATGCTGATTAGCGATACGCTAATCAGCGAATAAAAGTGACTGCGGTGCGATGGGGTGGGCGCTAACTGACGCTAACTACCTAACCAAGGGGCCTAAACTATCCCTAAAACCTAACAGCCAATACCAGTGAAAAAAAAAAAGTGACAGTTTACACTGATCACTTTTTTTCCTTTCACTAGTGATTGACAGGGGCGATCAAAGGGGTGATCAAAGGGTTAATTGGGGTGCAGGGGGGTGATCTGGGGCTAAGGTGTGCTGTTTGGTGTACTCACTGTGAAGTCTGCTCCTCTGCTGGATCCAACCGACGAAAAGGACCAGCAGAGGAGCAGAGAAGCCATATAACAGATCATATTTACTAATATGATCTGTTATCTGGTTTGTGATTCGATTTTTTAAAAATCAGCAACCTGCCAGCGACGATCATTGGCTGGCAGGTTGCTGATGCAACTCTCCTCGAACTTTTGCCGGCCCGCGATGCGCATGCGCGGGCCGGCTGTGACCGAAATCTCGCGTCTCGCGAGAAGACGCGCCGGCGCGTCCACTCGGAATGAAACAACCACCTCCAGGACGCGTCTGTGCGTACAGCGGTCCGGAGGTGGTTAAAGAGGTCGGGAATGAGAGGAAGAGGATAGGGATCTCGGATAGTTATCCGGTTTAATTCCCGGAAATCCAGGCAAGGTCGTAGGCCCCCATCTTTCTTTTTAACGAAAAAGAACCATGCAGCCACAGGTGAAGAAGAGGGTCTGATGTGTCCCTTAGCCAAACTCTCCGAAATATAATCTTTCATAGCCTTCCTCTCCGGGCCGGAAAGATTGTATAACCGGGTTTTAGGTAGTTTGGCCCCAGGTAGTAGATTAATCGGGCAATCATATGGACGATGAGGTGGTAACCCCTGACAACCCTTCTCAGAGAACATATCCATAAAATCTGACAGAAAGGCAGGTAAAGATGTTACAGAGAGTGTAGAGCACCTACTACTCAAGCAGTTGTCCTTACAATGTTCACTCCACTCCACAATCTCCCCGGCCTGCCAATCCACCACTGGATTGTGAGTCACCAGCCAGGGAAGCCCCAATACCATAGGAGCCGGAAGACCGTCCAGGACATAACACGAGATATGCTCTTTATGGAGGTCCCCTACCTGCAGATGGATATTATGAATGATCTGAGTTAACTCTTTCTGAGTAAGATACGCAAACAGGAATAGTTCTGCGTATCGGTTCTGGAGTAAAACCCAGAGCCTGAGCAAACCGTGAATCCACCAAGTTGACCCCCGCCCCACTGTACAAAAAGACGGAACAGATCTCAGTCTTATTGCCCGCCTCAACGGTAGCGGACAACAAAAACTGAGACATGCGTATGGAGGAAACGAATACGCCCAGACTGTTATCCTCCGCACAATCTGGGGACTCTAGTTTTCCGGCGGCTCCTTTGTTTGTGGTCTCTTGGGTTCTGAGGGACAAACCTTTACAAAATGACCCCTCCCCCCACAACGAAAACAAACCTCTGACCTACAGCGGAACTTAGGAGGATTCACCCGTCTAGTGGCGCCCCCTATTTGCATTGGTTCGACTGGATCATAACAAACCGATCCCTGCCCTATAGAGGCCTCCGTAAAATTTAATAGTCTCCTTCTGAGTCGTCTGTCGATTCTTATGGACAGAGACATAGCAGCCTCCAGAGACCCAGGGACCTCGTATACCGCCAGCGCGTCTTTTAATTTTTCAGACAACCCCTGACAGAACTGACTCCTAAGGGCCGAGTCGTTCCATAACTTATCAGTAGCCCACCTACGGAATTCGGAACAATATAGTTCAGCAGACCGGTTCTCTTGCCGAACTCTACGTAGCTTAGACTCAGCCAGTGAGACCCTGTCCGGGTCATCATATACGAGACCCAGGGCTTTAATAAACTCCTCCACTGATCGTAAGGCCAGAGAGTCTGATGGTAGGGAGAAAGCCCAAGCCTGCGGATCTCCTTGCAGGAGAGAAATTACAATACCCACCCGTTGTTCCTCACCGCCGGAGGATCTAGGGCGTAACCTGAAGAACAATTTGCAAGCTTCTCTGAAGGTTACAAATTGGTCTCTCCCTCCTGAGAACCTATCAGGTAAAGCCACTTTTTGGCTCAGGAGTACCTTGGTTTCCCGTAGCAACGGTGGAACCCAAGGATTGCTGCTGCAGCACTGTTGCTTTTAATCCTGCCACTTCAAGGGATAACCCCTGAAATTGTTTCGTCAAAACCGAAACCGGATCCATAGTGGAACAGACAAAAATACAAGGCAAAACAGCAAGCAACAAAGAAAAGAAAAAAAAAAGAAAGAAATGTCACTTTTTTTTTTTTTTTTTTAAAAGGCCAGATATACTATCACGACCGCTACCCCAGCAGCAGTCGTGTCGCACCAGACGGAGGGGAAGGGGGACCCTTAACTACGGATGGGAATAGTATGGCCACCCCTGACTAACCCTAAGCTGGCACCTGTCTGCCCTGATACCCTAGACGGGGTGTGAACCGTGCGGCGAGCAGGATGCATAAACCCTCAGTCACCCTAATAAGCCTGGAGTGGGGAAAGGCCGATGGGAGCACTAGTCACCATCACTCATGTCTAGGAGAACAGCAGGGGAAGACAGCAACAAACAAACTATATCAAAAATAGACTTATCCAGTCACGAGCAGAGAAGGCGATCCCAATCACGACAGTCCACGCCGGACAAGAGCTCCACAGCAACACCATCAAACGATCTCCTTCAAAGGTCAGAATAGAACTGGAAGTAAGGACTATATCTGGCAATGACTGCACGTGAAAGTGAAACTAATATAGTAGCTGGGAGTGGCAGACAGGACTCACCTGAGAAGGATGCCTACAAACTCCCAGTCAGGACAAAAAGGTTCACAAGGCAAAACCCAGATGACATACCCTGAACCACGGAGCAAACTCACAAGCTATCGCGAGTAGCAAGTCGCTGCGACCTTCTCCTCCCAGACCTGTCTGGATCAGTCACAGTCGTGACACTGAACCTCTGTAGGCCTGCAGTAAATATATCTTTGCACAAAAAGGCTGTATTTCAAATGGATGTATTTCAAATGCCTAATTCAAACCCTGTATGTAGAGGTGGTATCTCACAGGGCCTAAACCTCTGTAGGCCTGCAGTAAATATATCTTTGCACAAAAAGCCTGTATTTCAAATGGCTGTATTTCAAATGCCAAATTCAAACCCCTGTATGTAGAGGTAGTATCTCAGAGGGCCTGAACCAGTGTAGGCCTACAGTAAATATATCTTTGCACAAAATGGCTGTATTTCAAATGGCTGTATTTTAAATGCCTAATTCAAACCCTTGTATGTAGAGGTGGTATCTCACAGGGCCTGAACCTCTTTAGGCCTGCAGTAAATATATCTTTGCACAAAATGGTGGTATTTAAAATGGCTGTATTTCAAATGCTTAATTCAAACCCCTGTATGTAGAGGTGGTATCTCACAGGGCCTGAACCTCTGTAGGCCTGAAGTAAATATATCTTTGCACAAAAAGGCTGTATTTCAAATGGCTGTATTTCAAATGCCTAATTCAAACCCCTGTAAGTAGAGGTAGTATCTCAGAGGGCCTGAACCTCCGTAGGCCTGCAGTAAATATATCTTTGCACAAAATGGCTGTATTTCAAATGGCTGTATTTCAAATGCCTAATTCAAACCCCTGTATGTAGAGGTGGTATCTCACAGGGCCTGAACCTCTGTAGGCCTACAGTAAATATATCTTTGCACAAAAAGCCTGTATTTCAAATGGCTGTATTTTAAATGCCTAATTCAAACCCCTGTATATAGAGGTAGTATCTCACAGGGCCTGAACAAGTGTAGGCCTGCAGTAAATATATCTTTGCACAAAATGGCTGTATTTCAAATGGCTGTATTTCAAATGCCTAATTAAAACCCTTGTATATAGAGGTGGTATCTCACAGGGCCTGAACCTCTGTAGGCCTGCAGTAAATATATCTTTGCACAAAAAGGCTGTATTTCAAATGGCTGTATTTCAAATGCCTAATTCAAACCCCTGTATGTAGAGGTAGTATCTCACACGTTCTGAACCTCTGTAGGCCTGAAGTAAATATATCTTTGCACAAAAAGGCTGTATTTCAAATGGCTATTTCAAATCCCTGTATGTAGAGGTAGTATCTCAGAGGGCCTGAACCTCTGTAGGCCTGCAGTAAATATATCTTTGCACAAAATGGCTGTATTTCAAATGGCTGTATTTCAAATGTCTAATTCAAACCCCTGTATGTAGAGGTAGTATCTCACAGGGCCTGAACCTCTGTAGGCCTGAAGTAAATATATCTTTGCACAAAATGTCTGTATTTCAAATGGCTATTTCAAACCCCTGTATGTAGAGGTAGTATCTCAGAGGGCCTGAACCTCTGTAGGCCTGCAGTAAATATATCTTTGCACAAAAAGGCTTTATTTCAAATGGATGCATTTCAAATGCCTAATTCAAACCCCTGTATGTAGAGATAGTATCTCAGAGGGCCTGAACCTCTGTAGGCCTGCAGTAAATATATCTTTGCACAAAATGGCTGTATTTCAAATGGCTGTATTTCAAATGCCAAATTCAAACCCCTGTATGTAGAGGGGGTATCTCACAGGGCCTGAACCAGTGTAGGCCTGAATTCAATATTAGTGCACCAAATGCCGGTAATTTTAAATCTCTGAATGTAACCCAAATGTATTAAGGGCGTATCTCACAATAAAAAAAAGTGTGTTTTTCAAACCCCAGAAAATGATGGGTGTATTTCTAGCTTAAATTGCACACTGACTAATACAGATATTGTAGATTGCCAAAAAAGACTTTTTTGGCAATCTACAACATCTGTATTAGTCAGTGTGCAATTTAAAGGTAGAAATACACCCATCATTTTCTGGGGTTTGAAAAACACACTATTTTTTTTTCAAAAAACAGTATTTTCCAGATCTGCAAGTGTTAAATTCAAGTTTAATATATACAGTTTTCATATTCTGTTAGCAAAAAAAGACTTTTTTTGGCTAACAGAATATGAAAACTGTATATATTAAACTTGAATTTAACACTTGCAGATCTGGAAAATACTGTTTTTTGAAAAAAATAGTGTGTTTTTAAAACCCCAGAAAATCATGGGTGTATTTCTACTTTAAATTGCACACTGACTAATCCAGATGTTGTAGATTGCCAAAAAAGGCTTTTTTTGCTAACAGAATATGAAAACTGTATATATTAACCACTTGCCATCTGGGCCATTTGCCCCTTTCCTGACCAGGCCTAATTTTGCAAAACTGACATATCTCATTTTATGTGGTAATAACTTTGGAACGCCTTTACTTATCCAAGTCATTCAGAGATTGTTTTCTCGTGACACATTGTACTTCATGATAGTCATAAATTTGAGTCAAAATATTTTACCTTTATTTATGAAAAAATCCCAAATTTACCCAAAAATTTGAAAAATTTGCAATTTTCTAAATTTCTTTTTCTCTGCTTTTAAAACAGAAAATGATACCTCATAAAATATTTATTACTTAACATTCCCCATATGTCTACTTTATGTTGGCATCATTTTGGAAATGTCATTTTATTTTTTAGGACGTTAGAAGGCTTAGAAGTTTAGAAGCAATTCTTCAAATTTTTAAGAAAATAGCCAAAACCCACTTTTTAAGGACCAGTTCAGGTCTGAAGTCACTTTGTGGGGCTTACATAGTGGATACCCGCATAAATGACCCCATTGTAGAAACTACACCCCTCAAGTTACTTAAAACCGATTTCACTTTACGCGTTTTTGATCACTTGGTGTTGCACTTTTTGTAATGTAAGGTGACAAAAATTGCTTTTTTTTTTTTTTTTTTTACGGTGTTCACCCAAGCGGTTAGGTCATGTGATATTTTTATAGAGCTGGTTTTTACGGACGCGGCAATACCTAATATGTATACTTTTTTTTATTTGTTTCACTTTAACACAATAATAGCATTTTTGAAACAAAAACAAATATGTTTTAGTGTTTCCATGTTCTAAGAGCTATAGTTTTTTTATTTTTTGAGAGATTTTCTTATGTAGGGGCTCATTTTTTGCGGGATGAGGTGACGGTTTTATTGGTACCATTTTGTGGGACATACGCATTTTTGATCACTTGGTGTTGCACTTTTTGTGATGTAAGGTGACAAAAATTGCTTGTTTTGACACAGTTTTTTTTTTTTACGGTGTTCATCCGAGGGGTTAGGTCATGTGATATTTTTATAGAGCTGGTTTTTACAGACGCGGCAATACCAAATATGTCTATTTTATTTTATTTTTTCTATTTTTTACTTTTTTTTTATTCCTTACTTGGGGAATTTTTTTTTTTACATGTGAAACCTTTTTTTTTATTTTATTTTTTCAACCCATTATTTTTTTATTTTTTATTTTACACTTTTCGTCCACCATAAGGTCATACAAGACCTCTGGGGGACATTTACTTCACTTTTTCTTTTTTTTTTCACTGTTGATTTCTCCTGTAACTGGGGCTGACATAGTAGCCCCAGTTACAGGAGAAATACACCCCCCAGAGAGGATGTACAGCATAATACTGCACTGCACAGCCTCAGTGCAGGGCTGATCGAGGTCTGTGGATGACCTCACACAGCTCCTGCACTCTCCGGTCACGGCGGTCACATGACCGCCGGGCCGGAACAGGAAGTGCATAGCGCTTCCTGCTCTGCATACACAGCGCTCACCGAGCGCTGTGTATGCAGCGATCCAGAAGGCAGGGACACCTGGGCACTGTCCCTGCCTTCTCTCTGGGTTGCCCTGCTGTCACTGACAGTGGGCAACCCGATCAGCAGCTGCATGATTAGCGTGCAGCTGCAGTTTCTGAACGGACGTTCTGGAACGTCCATTCAGAAATAGAGATCCACCTCCCGGATGTTTATATCCTATGGCCGGACGGGAGGTGGTTAAACTTGAATTTAACACTTGCAGATCTGGAAAATACTGTTTTTGGGAAAAAAAGTGTGTTTTTCAAAACCCAGAAAATGATGCGTGTATTTCTAGCTTAAATTGCACACTAACTAATTCAAATGTTGTAGATTTCCAAAAAAAGTCTTTTTTTGCTAACAGAATATGAAAGCTGTATATATTAAACTTGAATTTAACACTTGCAGATCTGGAAAATACAGTTTTTTGAAAAAAAATTGTGTGTTTTTAAAACCCCAGAAAATGATGGGTGTATTTCTAAAATTGCACACTGACTAATCCAGATGTTGTAGTTTTCCCCCAAAAAATGGTGATTTGCAATGTCCCAAAATCTCAGATGCAGTGCTGGTCTACTGAGCATGCATAAAATGGCTGCTGCCACCCACCTAACTAACAGAATTCGAAAAGTTAATTTTTTTTGGTCAATGAGCTCAGGGCAGGGTAAAACGATAGTGCCCTGCACCCACACAACTATTTGTCTGTAGATCACTGAGTTAGATTCTCTCCCTGAAATCACAAGTCCAGCAGCATCCTCTCCCTACACTTGTAACAGCAGAGTGACGTGCAGCGCTATGTGACTCAAGCTTAAGGGACCTGACGAAGATTAGCGAACTAATCGAAACGCGTTGGAGTAAACTTTGGTCCTCCTGGTCCACCGTAGCCACTGCCGTGACGTCACGCAGCGCTCCGAGCGAGTGCGAACAAGCGTCTCCTTTTAACCACGAGCTGTGCCACCGGCCGGGGCAAGCTCAACATACAATTTTATAAAAAACAGTCGTTTCCATTAGGGCTCAGCCCCCTAAACCTTTCCTCATCCCGAACGGCACCAAAAATAAAAGAAAAAAGAAAAAAGAAGATAACCAGAAGGACGCAGAAGAACAGCGCCTACAGAGGAACATCCAGGATAAAGATATCCCAATCAAACTGTAAGTCCCTGTTATAACCACTGCATACCTTCATGGTGCCATTCTGATTTAGAAAGCAATAGGGAGTACAAGTCGCGCAGTACCTAAATATAAATTACATATATACTGTGTAGCAGCCTAAAATTCATATACACACTATCCCAATAATGATGGCGATATCTACAATGCTGTAAGTGCGATATAGTCACACAGAGTTCATACAGACAATGTCCCAATTGTGGTTGTAATATATATAGCAACCTACACAGTGCTGTAAATGCGATGTGGCAGCACAAAATTCGAACAGGCAATGTCCCGGTTGTAGTGCGTCCGCCTGGAACCCCAGACTACCAGGTCACGTGGGACGCCACAGTCGGCCGTGTACGGCCACCTGGGAAACCAGCGCTGCGGCCAGGCAGCAAGGAGGGGTGAGACCGGGAGATCACAAGCGGCCAGATATTGTAAGTAACCTGGAGGCTAGTTCAAATGTGCATTACTTGTACGCATCTCTGAACACCGGACATTGGCATACAGTCACCACTATTGCCCCATCTGATTTGGACATAGTGTGTTCATTACATCACTGCCCCAACAGTCGCAGTGCCCCATTTATCCATCGGTGCTATATTATCCGGACATTTAGTACCACCACTACAACCGGGACATTGCCTGTTTGAATTTTGTGCTGCCACATCACATTTACAGCACTGTGTAGGTTGCTATATATATTACAACCACAATTGGGACATTGTCTGTCTGAACTCTGTGTGACTATATCGCACTTACAGCATTGTGCAGGCTGCTACATAGTAGATATCGCCATCATTATTGGGATAGTGTGTATATGAATTTTAGGCTGCTACACAGTATATATGTAATTTGATGTACGTTTTATGTATATTTTAGGGGTTTGTTTTTAGAGTATTAAATTACCATTTATTCATCCATTCAGTGTTTCCCTCGTGTGTGTGCCCCCTCACTTTTCTACACGTTTCATAATCCTTTGAGGTCCTGAGGGTAGGACCGGAGGGTGAGCACCTATCCATACGAGATAGGGGTGAGCCGCTGTATTCTACTTACGATTTATTATTAATTTGGAGCAGTAGAGCAAACGTGATCAGCCCTGATTTAGGGCATTTTCCACATATATATTGCTGTTTCTTCATACATTCTTGTAGTACACCTGATGAAGGGACTGGCGATGTCCCTAAAGCTCGCTATGTAACATCATTGCTTCTATTTTTGTTAGTCATTAAAAGGTATCAAGCCTGCAATACTCTTATTTTGATACTATTAATGAGAGCATTAAACTAGTTTTCTATTGGCTAACAAGGTATTAGACTTCTTCCTTATTCTTTGTACATTCTGTGTAACAGAATTGCATTAATGTCTCACCACTTGACACAGAATGTCTTGCATTGTGTCCATTTTGTTGTCCATGGCCCATTTCCACTGAACTGTATTCTGTTGTGCACTGCTAAGCCAAAAAAGGGAATTTACAGAGCATTTCCTAGTAACATTCCATGAGAAATCGAACACAATAGTCTCCATGTGCTATCTGTGGTTTTCATGGACTTAAATGAGTATGTTTGATCCGTTAAAGGACCAAACTAGTGTATAATACCCCCAGTTTTCTGTGGACCAACAGTCCACGCAAAAGAAAAAAAAAGCTTAACATAAAAAATAGATATCTGAATATTCTGATTGAATTTAATGGAATCTTGCAAATGGCACTTTGTACATATATGCCAATAGAAGTAATGGGAGGGAAGGGATGCATTGAGCTCTTAACAAGCTCTGCCTCTAATGCCACCAGATGTAAGGCAGCTATCCTATAAGTCAATGTTCAGCTCTTAAAATATGCCTTGAGACATGACTTGGATATTAAATAAGCCAGCAACTCACACAGCTGTTACGGGGTGATTGCCCCTCATCAGTGCAGAGCAGAGAAGTACTGGCTTAAATGGGTGAGAGGCCTGTGTCCGGGTAGAAGTAATCTTATGGTTAATCTTATGGTTAATACTCTGCAACCCATATGTAGAACATGAGCAACCATGAATACAATTTTGATAAATTACTTTTCTGTAAATTTTTTAGTTCTATGACATGTTTTCCAGACAAATTTCAGATGATGTTTTAAATGTTCAGTATGTATTTTTATACAAACATCTGTGAAGCCAAAACTTTCACAGCTCAGCCTATTCCATTTATAGTCACAATTTCAGCTGTTGAGGTCTTTAACGGGAAGAAAATAAATGAGCAGGATTTTAACATTATTTGATTTTCTTTGTTGAGAAAGTGTTTAGTTTAAATATGCCTGTAAAACTTAAAGAAGGACAAATGCATTATATTTGTACTAATAGTCTGTACTGTTATAAAAGAGGCAAAATATAGGAATTTTATATAATTTCTCTCTTCCCAGGACCGTCTTTTTGATAGCAGCAGATTATTCAGAACACTGTTCAGGTGCGTAACAGGTAAACTTTGGTTTATTCAAGAACAAAACTTATAAAGTATTTCTCAAAGTATAAAATCTATCAACAAATTTCTCAGCTAATCTTGTCCAATTGCCTCTTTCTTCTCCTCTCCCAAACTGAATTACACAAAATTTAGATTTATTAAAATTAGAGATGAGCGAATCGAAGCTGAGGAAGTGGAATTTGTTCCAAATTGCAGGAAAAATTTGATTCGCACCGAGGTAAAAATTGTATTTTTGCCTAAAATGGCTGCTGCACGTGTGAGGACATGAGAAAGGAACTCTAGGAAGGCGGGATCACCCATAATGCCATGCATGCAGCCAATCAGCAGCCAGCCAGCTCTGTTATGTCACAGCCCAATAAATAACATAGTAACATAGTAAAATAGTACATAAGGCCGAAAAAAGACATTTGTCCATCCAGTTCGGCCTGTCATCCTGCAAGTTGATCCAGAGGAAGGCAAAAAAAAAACTGTGAGGTAGAAGCTAATTTTCCTCACTTTAGGGGAATAAAAAATTCCTTCCCGACTCCAATCAGGCAATCAGAATAACTCCCTGGATCAACGACCCCTCTCTAGTAGCTATAGCCTGTAATATTATTACACTCCAGAAATACATCCAGGCCCCTCTTGAATTCCTTTATTGTACTCACCATCACCACCTCCTCAGGCAGAGAGTTCCATAGTCTCACTGCTCTTACTGTAAAGAATCCTTTTCTATGTTTGTGTACAAACCTTCTTTCCTCCAGACGCAGAGGATGTCCCCTCGTCACAGTTACAGTCCTGGGGATAAATAGATGATGGGATAGATCTCTGTACTGACCCCTGATATATTTATACATAGTACACTGCTCAAAAAAATAAAGGGAACACATCTGTGAAATCAAACTGTCCACTTAGGAAGCAACACTGAGTGACAATCAATTTCACATGCTGTTGTGCAAATGGGATAGCCAACAGGTGGAAATTATAGGCAATTAGCAAGACACACCCAATAAAGGAGTGGTTCTGCAGGTGGTAACCATAGACCACTTCTCAGTTCCTATGCTTCCTGGCTGATGTTTTGGTCACTTTTGAATGCTGGCAGGGGTTTCACTCTAGTGGTAGCATGAGACAGAGTCTACAACCCACACAAGTGGCTCAGGTAGTGCAGCTTATCCAGGATGGCACATCAATGCGAGCTGTGGCAAGAAGGTTTGCTGTGTCTGTCAGCGTAGTGTCCAGAGCATGGAGGCGCTACCAGGAGACAGGCCAGTACATCAGGAGACGTGGAGGAGGCCGTAGGAGGGCAACAACCCAGCAGCAGGAACGCTACCTCCACCTTTGTGCAAGGAGGAACAGGAGGAGCACTGCCAGAGCCCTGCAAAATGACCTCCAGCAGGCCACAAATGTGCATGTGTCTGCTTAAACGGTCAGAAACAGACTCCATGAGGGTGATATGAGGGCCCGACGTCCACAGGTGGGGGTTGTGCTTACAGCCCAACACCGTGCAGGACGTTTGGCATTCGCCAGAGAACACCAAGATTGGCAAATTCGCCACTGGCTCTTCACAGATGAAAGAAGGTTCACACTGAGCACATGTGACAGACGTGACAGAGTCTTGAGACGCCGTGGAGAACGTTCTGCTGCCTGCAACATCCTCCAGCATGACCGGTTTGGCATTGGGTCAGTAATGGTGTGGGATGGCATTTCTTTGGAGGGCCACACAACCCTCCATGTGCTCGCCAGAGGTAGCCTGACTGCCATTAGGTACCGAGATGAGATCCTCAGACCCCTTGTGAGACCATATGCTGGTGCGGTTGGCCCTGGGTTCCTCCTAATGCAAGACAATGCTAGACCTCATGTGGCTGGAGTGTGTCAGCAGTTCCTGCAAGATGAAGGCATTGATGCTATGGACTGGCCCGCCCGTTCCCCAGACCTGAATCCAATTGAGCACATCTGGGACATCATGTCTCGCTCTATCCACCAACGTCACGTTGCACCACAGACTGTCCAGGAGTTGGCAGATGCTTTAGTCCAGGTCTGGGAGGAGATCCCTCAGGAGACCGTCCGCCACCTCATCAGGAGCATGCACAGGCGTTGTAGGGAGGTCATACAGGCACGTGGAGGCCACACACACTACTGAGCCTCATTTTGACTTGTTTTAAGGACATTACATCAAAGTTGGATCAGCCTGTAGTGTGTTTTTCCACTTTAATTTTGAGTGTGACTCCAAATCCAGACCTCCATGGGTTGAAAAATTTGATTTCCATAATTTTTTTTTGTGTGATTTTGTTGTCAGCACATTCAACTATGTAAAGAACAAAGTATTTCAGAAGAATATTTAATTAATTCAGATCTAAGATGTGTTATTTTTGTGTTCCCTTTATTTTTTTGAGCAGTGTAATTAGATCTCCCCTCAGTCGTCTTTTTTCTAAAGTGAATAACCCTAATTTTGATAATCCTTCAGGGTACTGTAGTTGCCCCATTCCAGTTATTACTTTAGTTGCCCTCCTCTGGACCCTCTCCAGCTCTGCTATGTCTGTCTTGTTCATAGGAGCCCAGAACTGTACACAGTACTCCATGTGTGGTCTGACTAATGATTTGTAAAGTGGTAGGACTATGTTCTCATCACGGGAATCTATGCCCCTTTTGATGCAACCCATCATCTTATTGGCCTTGGCAGCAGCTGCCTGACACTGGTTTTTGCAGCTTAGTTTGCTGTTTATTAAAATTCCTAGATCCTTTTCCGTGTCAGTGTTACCGAGTATTTTACCATTTAGTATGTACGGGTGACTTGCATTATTCCTTCCCATGTGCATAACTTTACATTTGTCAGTGTTAAACCTCATCTGCTACTTATCTGCCCAAGCCTCCAGTCTATCCAGATCGCTCTGTAGTAGTATACTGTCCTGAAGAGGTGTTAATTACTTTACACAGTTTAGTCTCATCTTGCGAAAAATAATATTTTACTATGCAAGCCTTCTACAAGATCATTAATAAATATATTGAAGAGAATAGGGCCCAATACTGAGCCCTCAACTCTACACACAAGTTGAAATTATTTGTTCCAATAGTGTTTGTCACTCTTTGTAGCTGCGGAAATGCAGCAGATCCTCAAACAAATGCTGCACTACCCAAATGCACTATATAATAGGTATATTATTGGTATATCACACCCCTGCCTCAAAAATGTTTGGGGGGGGGGGGCAACTGGTATATCACACAAGTTGAAATTACTTGCTCCAATAGGGTTTGTCACTCTGTGTAGCTGCGGTAATGCAGCAAAACCGCAAACAAATGCTATACTACCCAAATGCACTATAAAGAAAGTATATTATTGGTCTATCACACGCCTGCCTTAATCAGTTTTTTTGGTGGGCAACTGGTATATCACACCAGTTGAAATTATTTGCTCCAATAGCGTTTGTCACTATGTGTAGCTGCGGTAAAGCGGCAGAACCGCAAACAAATGCTTCACTACCAAAATGCACTATATAGAAAGTATATTATTGGTATATCACACCACTGCCTCAATCAGTTTTTTTGGGGGGCAACTGGTATATCATAACAGTTGAAATTATTTGTTCCAATAGCGTTTTTCACTATGTTTAGCTGTGGTAACGCAACAGAACCGCAAACAAATGCTTCACTACCCAAATGCACTATATAGAAAGTATATTATTGGTATATCATAAAAACTGCCTCAATCTCATTTTTTGTGGGGCAACTGGTATATCACACCAGTTTAAATTATTTGTTCCAATAGCGTTTATCACTGTATAGCTGCGATAACGCAGCAAAGCCACAAAAAATTCTGCACTACCCAAATGCACTATATATAAAGTATATTATTGGTATATCACACCACTGCCTCAATCACATTTTTTGGGGGGCACCTGGTGTATCACACCAGTTGAAATTATTTGTTCCAATAGTGTTTGTCACTCTGTATAGCTGCGTTAACGCAGCAAAAGCGCAAGCAAATGCTGCACTACCCAAATACACTATATAGAAAGTATATTATTGGTATATCACACCACTGCCTCAATCACATTTTTTGGGGTGAAATTGTTATATTACACCAGTTGAAATTATTTGCTCCAATAGCGTTTGTCACTCTGTGTAGCTGCGGTAAAGCAGCAAAACCGCAAACAAATACTGCACTACCCAAATGCACTATATAGAAAGTATGTTATTGGTATTTCAAACCCCTGTCTCAATCAGTTTTTTGGGGGGGTAACTGGTATATCACACCAGTTGAAATTATTTGCTCCAATAGCGTTTGTCAAGGTGTGTAGCTGCGGTAACGCGACAGAACCACAAACAAATGCTGCACTACCCAAATGCACTATAAAGAAAGTATATTATTGGTATATCACACCCTGCCTCAATTAGTTTTTTTGGGGGGCAAATAGTATATTACACCAGTTGAAATTATTTGTTCCAATAGCATCTGTCACTCTGTGTAGCTGCGGTAACACAGCAGAAAAGCAAGCAAATTCTGAACTACCCAAATGCACTATATGGAAAGTGTATTATTGGTATATCACACCCCTGACTCAATAAATTTTTTGTGGGGCAACTGGTATATCACACCAGTTGAACTTATTTGTTCCAATAACGTTTAGCACTCTGTAAAGCTTTGATAATGCAGCAAAGCCGCAAACAAATGCTGCACTACCTAAATGCACTATATAGAAAGTATATTATTGGTATATAACACCCCTGCTTCATCCAATTTTTTGGGGGGCAACTGGTATATCACACCAGTTGAAATTATTTGTTCAAATAGCGTATGGCACTCTGTGTAGCTGCGGTAACGCAACAGAACCGCAAACAAATGCTGCACAACCCACACCCCTGCCTCAATCACTTTTGTTGGGGGGCAACTGATATATCACACCAGTTGAAATTATTTTTCCAATAGCGTTTGTCACTCTGTGTAGCTGCTTTAAAACAGCAAAGCCGCAAACAAATGCTGCACTACCCAAATGCAATATAGAGAAAATATATTATTGGTATATCACACCCCTGTCTCAATCACTTTTTTTAGGGGGGGGGGCAGAATGCATTACAGTTGCAAAAGTATGTGAACTCTTTGGAATTATATGGATTTCTGCACAAATTGTTCATAAAATGTTATCTGATCTTCATCTAAGTCACAAAAATAGACAATCACAGTCTGCTTAAACTAATAACACACAAAGAATTAAATGTTACCATGTTTTAATTGAACACACCATGTAAACATTCACAGTGCAGCTGGAAAAAGTATGTGAACCTTTGGATTTAATATCTGATTGAACCTCTTTCGGCAGCAATAACTTTAACCAAACGTTTCCTGTAGTTGCAGATCAGACGTGCACAATGGTCAGGAGTAATTCTTGACCATTCCTCTTTACAGAACTGTTTCAGTTCAGCAATATTCTTGGGATGTCTGGTGTGAATCGCTTTCTAGAAGGTCATGCCACCGCGTCTCATTCGGGTTGACGTCAGGACTGTGACTGGGCCACTCCAGAAGGCGTATTTTCTTCTGTTTAAGCCATTTTGTTGTTGATTTACTTCTATGCTTTGGGTCGTTGTTCTGTTGCAACACCCATCTCCTGTTGAGCTTCAGCTGTTGGACAGATGGCCTTAAGTACTCCTGCAAAATATCTTGATAAACTTGGGAATTAATTTTTCCTTCGATGATACTTCACAGTTGGGATGAGGTTTTTATGTTGGTGTGCTGTGCCTCTTTTTCTCCACACATAGTGTTGTGTGTTTCTTCCAAACAACTCAACTTTGGTTTCATCTGTCCACAGAATATTTTGGCAGTACTGCTGTGGAACATCCAGGTGCTCTTGTGCAAACTGTAAACGTGCAGCAATGTTTTTTTTGGACAGCAGTGGCTTGCTCTGTGGTATCCTCCCATGAAACCCATTCTTGTTTAGTGCTTTACATATCGTAGATTCGCTAACAGGGATGTTAGCATATGCCAGAGACTTTTGTAGGTCTTTAGCTGACACTCTAGGATTCTTCTTCACCTCATTGAGCAGTCTGCGCTGTGCTCTTGCAGTCATCTTTACAGGACAGCCACTCCTAGGGAGAGTAGCAGCAGTGCTGAACTTTCTCCATTTATAGACAATTTGTCTTACCGTGGACTGATGAACAGCAAGGCTTTTGGAGATACTTTTATAACCCTTTCCAGCTTTATGCAAGTCAACAATTCTTAATTGTAGGTCTTCTGAGAGTTCTTTTGTGCGAGGGATCATTCACATCAGGTAATGCTCCTTGTGAAAAGCAAACCCAGAACTGGTGTGTGTTTTTTATAGGCAGGGCAGCTGTAACCAACACCTCCAATCTCATCTCATTGATTGGACTCCTCACTCCAATTAGCTCTTGGAGATGTCATTAGTCTAGGGGTTCACATACTTTTTCCACCAGCACTGTGAATGTTTACATGGTGTGTTTATTAAAAACATGGTAACATTTAATTATTTGTGTGTTATTAGTTTAAGCAGACTGTGATTGTCTATTGTTGTGACTTAGATGAAGATCAGTTCACATTTTATGACCAACTTGTGCAGAAATCCATATCATTACAAAGGGTTCACATACTTTTTCTTGCAACTGTATATATAAAGTATATTATTTGTATACAACACCCCTGCTTCATCCAATTTTTTGGGGGGGCAACTGGTATACCACACCAGTTGAAATTATTTGTTCAAAAAGTGTTTGTCATTTTGTGTAGCTGCGGTAACACAGCAAAACTGCAAACAAATGCTGCACTACCCAAATTCACACCCCTGCCTCAATAAACTTTTTTGGGGGGCAACTGGTACATCACACCAGTAGAAATTATTTGTTCCAAGAGCGTTTGCCCCTCTGTATAGCTTCAGTACCGCAGAAACAACTGCCGGCCGAACCGCAATGCTATCTCTATTCCTGAAGTCTTCCAGCCATCTGCAAAACATCTTAAAAATTGCCAGGAAACTTTGCATGCACTTTATCCACTCATACAATTCACAGTAGTATTAATACATATTGGGTAGGTATATTGTCTGTAAATCACTGGAAAATTATACCTACTTTAAAACTTAACTTTTATATAGGATATTCAATAAAATAAATCCCACAGAACAAATTATATGTTTCAGATGACTGCAGATAATTATCTAGCAGAGTGTTTTTATAGGGTATACAGCACCTAAGGACATGTAGTTACCACACTGGTTTGCTTATAACCACTCACGGTTTTGATGCGCAATAATTAGGATGTCTGTGCTGGATCCACGGTCACGGATTCTAAGGCTGCTACTTCCTTTATCAAGCTGTAGGCATGGTCCTTTCACTGCAGAGCATATTCCAAAGAAGTTTAGGATGAAAACAGGAAAATGGGGAAAAAATAGCCCTATACAGGGAGTGCAGAATTATTAGGCAAGTTGTATTTTTGAGGATTAATTTTATTATTGAACAACAACCATGTTCTCAATGAACCCAAAAAACTCATTAATATCAAAGCTGAATATTTTTGGAAGTAGTTTTTAGTTTGTTTTTAGTTTTAGCTATTTTAGGGGGATATCTGTGTGTGCAGGTGACTATTACTGTGCATAATTATTAGGCAACTTAACAAAAAACAAATATATACCCATTTCAATTATTTATTTTTACCAGTGAAACCAATATAACATCTCAACATTCACAAATATACATTTCTGACATTCAAAAACAAAACAAAAACAAATCAGTGACCAATATAGCCACCTTTCTTTGCAAGGACACTCAAAGGCCTGCCATCCATGGATTCTGTCAGTGTTTTGATCTGTTCACCATCAACATTGCGTGCAGCAGCAACCACAGCCTCCCAGACACTGTTCAGAGAGGTGTACTGTTTTCCCTCCTTGTAAATCTCACATTTGATGATGGACCACAGGTTCTCAATGGGGTTCAGATCAGGTGAACAAGGAGGCCATGTCATTAGATTTTCTTCTTTTATACCCTTTCTTGCCAGTCACGCTGTGGAGTACTTGGACGCGTGTGATGGAGCATTGTCCTGCATGAAAATCATGTTTTTCTTAAAGGATGCAGACTTCTTCCTGTACCACTGCTTGAAGAAGGTGTCTTCCAGAAACTGGCAGTAGGACTGGGAGTTGAGCTTGACTCCATCCTCAACCCGAAAAGGCCCCACAAGCTCATCTTTGATGATACCAGCCCAAACCAGTACTCCACCTCCACCTTGCTGGCGTCTGAGTCGGACTGGAGCTCTCTGCCCTTTACCAATCCAGCCACGGGCCCATCCATCTGGCCCATCAAGACTCACTCTCATTTCATCAGTCCATAAAACCTTTGAAAAATCAGTCTTGAGATATTTCTTGGCCCAGTCTTGACGTTTCAGCTTGTGTGTCTTGTTCAGTGGTGGTCGTCTTTCAGCCTTTCTTACCTTGGCCATGTCTCTGAGTATTGCACACCTTGTGCTTTTGGGCACTCCAGTGACGTTGCAGCTCTGAAATATGGCCAAACTGGTGGCAAGTGGCATCTTGGCAGCTGCACGCTTGACTTTTCTCAGTTCATGGGCAGTTATTTTGCGCCTTGGTTTTTCCACACGCTTCTTGCGACCCTGTTCACTATTTTGAATGAAACGCTTGATTGTTCGATGATCACGCTTCAGAAGCTTTGCAATTTTAAGAGTGCTGCATCCCTCTGCAAGATATCTCACTATTTTTGACTTTTCTGAGCCTGTCAAGTCCTTCTTTTGACCCATTTTGCCAAAGGAAAGGAAGTTGCCTAATAATTATGCACACCTAATATAGGGTGTTGATGTCATTAGACCACACCCCTTCTCATTACAGAGATGCACATCACCTAATATGCTTAATTGGTAGTAGGCTTTCGAGCCTATACAGCTTGGAGTAAGACAACATGCATAAAGAGGATGATGTGGTCAAAATACTCATTTGCCTAATAATTCTGCACGCAGTGTAGCTAAAACTAAAAACAAACTAAAAACTACTTCCAAAAATATTCAGCTTTGATATTAATGAGTTTTTTGGGTTCATTGAGAACATGGTTGTTGTTTAATAATAAAATTAATCCTCAAAAATACAACTTGCCTAATAATTCTGCACTCCCTGTATATACAGATGAATCGTTTATTAGAAGAGGGTACCAACTATGAATTGATATCAAACGCGTCATTCTTTCTAATCGGGCATAAATGGCCTGCATAATGCAAGACATGTTAGTCTTGGTATCCGGTTTTGCGGTTCACATGCGTTCCATGTGCTTCTGATGTGCGTCTACTTCCTGTAGACGTACTTCCGCTTTGTGATCGCCGCCCGGACGTGCCTACCAGATGCGTTCCATGTACAGGATGTATTCTCTTATATTAGCTGGACGCACCTCCAGGATGAGGCCTGATGACGTCATGATGCGTTCCACAGCCCGACACTGGCAGAAGATGGCTTCTTCTTTGGAACGCACGCCAATACAACACACCGGTATGGGCTTATCTTATTAGTTTGGGGTATTTAAAACAGCAGTGCCGGACATCGTTCTGGACTGAATTGTTTACATCTGAGAGGACCAGCATAGGCTATCTAGCTAGTGGCTATTAGGTCATTTTTCATCTGTTTATCCCCTGATGATTCTGCCACAACACATGTGACAGAGGAAACGCGTCGGGAATTGTTTTTTCTTGGGAGAAAGAAGTTTTTTTAGGATAGGTTACCTAGGGTCAGCCACCAATAAGTGGGGTCGCTCTATTAGGGGGTGATTCTCCCGCAGTTAGGCGGGGGATTTCTCCACTTTTAGGCACGGCCACTTTAGCACTACACTGCGTGCAGAATTATTAGGCAAATGAGTATTTTGACCACATCATCCTCTTTATGCATGTTGTCTTACTCCAAGCTGTATAGGCTCGAAAGCCTACTACCAATTAAGCATATTAGGTGATGTGCATCTCTGTAATGAGAAGGGGTGTGGTCTAATGACATCAACACCCTATATTAGGTGTGCATAATTATTAGGCAACTTCCTTTCCTTTGGCAAAATGGGTCAAAAGAAGGACTTGACAGGCTCAGAAAAGTCAAAAATAGTGAGATATCTTGCAGAGGGATGCAGCACTCTTAAAATTGCAAAGCTTCTGAAGCGTTATCATCGAACAATCAAGCGTTTCATTCAAAATAGTCAACAGGGTCGCAAGAAGCGTGTGGAAAAACCAAGGCGCAAAATAACTGCCCATGAACTGAAAAATTTCAAGCGTGCAGCTGCCAAGATGCCACTTGCCACCAGTTTGGCCATATTTCAGAGCTGCAACATCACTGGAGTGCCCAAAAGCACAAGGTGTGCAATACTCAGAGACATGGCCAAGGTAAGAAAGGCTGAAAGACGACCACCACTGAACAAGACACACAAGCTGAAATGTCAAGACTGGGCCAAGAAATATCTCAAGACTGATTTTTCAAAGGTTTTATGGACTGATGAAATGAGAGTGAGTCTTGATGGGCCAGATGGAAGGGCCCGTGGCTGGATTGGTAAAGGGCAGAGAGCTCCAGTCCGACTCAGACGCCAGCAAGGTGGAGGTGGAGTACTGGTTTGGGCTGGTATCATCAAAGATGAGCTTGTGGGGCCTTTTCAGGTTGAGGATGGAGTCAAGCTCAACTCCCAGTCCTACTGCCAGTTTCTGGAAGACACCTTCTTCAAGCAGTGGTACAGGAAGAAGTCTGCATCCTTCAAGAAAAACATGATTTTCATGCAGGACAATGCTCCATCACACGCGTCCAAGTACTCCACAGCGTGGCTGGCAAGAAAGGGTATAAAAGAAGAAAATCTAATGACATGGCCTCCTTGTTCACCTGATCTGAACCCCATTGAGAACCTGTGGTCCATCATCAAATGTGAGATTTACAAGGAGGGAAAACAGTACACCTCTCTGAACAGTGTCTGGGAGGCTGTGGTTGCTGCTGCACGCAATGTTGATGGTGAACAGATCAAAACACTGACAGAATCCATGGATGGCAGGCTTTTGAGTGTCCTTGCAAAGAAAGGTGGCTATATTGGTCACTGATTTGTTTTTGTTTTGTTTTTAAATGTCAGAAATGTATATTTGTGAAAGTTGAGATGTTATATTGGTTTCACTGGTAAAAATAAATAATTGAAATGGGTATATATTTGTTTTTTGTTAAGTTGCCTAATAATTATGCACAGTAATAGTCACCTGCACACACAGATATCCCCCTAAAATAGCTAAAACTAAAAACAAACTAAAAACTACTTCCAAAAATATTCAGCTTTGATATTAATGAGTTTTTTGGGTTCATTGAGAACATGGTTGTTGTTCAATAATAAAATTAATCCTCAAAAATACAACTTGCCTAATAATTCTGCACTCCCTGTATTTTAGGGGGATATCTGTGTGTGCAGGTGACTATTACTGTGCATAATTATTAGGCAACTTAACAAAAAACAAATATATACCCATTTCAATTATTTATTTTTACCAGTGAAACCAATATAACATCTCAACTTTCACAAATATACATTTCTGACATTTAAAAACAAAACAAAAACAAATCAGTGACCAATATAGCCACCTTTCTTTGCAAGGACACTCAAAAGCCTGCCATCCATGGATTCTGTCAGTGTTTTGATCTGTTCACCATCAACATTGCGTGCAGCAGCAACCACAGCCTCCCAGACACTGTTCAGAGAGGTGTACTGTTTTCCCTCCTTGTAAATCTCACATTTGATGATGGACCACAGGTTCTCAATGGGGTTCAGATCAGGTGAACAAGGAGGCCATGTCATTAGATTTTCTTCTTTTATACCCTTTCTTGCCAGCCACGCTGTGGAGTACTTGGACGCGTGTGATGGAGCATTGTCCTGCATGAAAATCATGTTTTTCTTGAAGGATGCAGACTTCTTCCTGTACCACTGCTTGAAGAAGGTGTCTTCCAGAAACTGGCAGTAGGACTGGGAGTTGAGCTTGACTCCATCCTCAACCTGAAAAGGCCCCACAAGCTCATCTTTGATGATACCAGCCCAAACCAGTACTCCACCTCCACCTTGCTGGCGTCTGAGTCGGACTGGAGCTCTCTGCCCTTTACCAATCCAGCCACGGGCCCTTCCATCTGGCCCATCAAGACTCACTCTCATTTCATCAGTCCATAAAACCTTTGAAAAATCAGTCTTGAGATATTTCTTGGCCCAGTCTTGACATTTCAGCTTGTGTGTCTTGTTCAGTGGTGGTCGTCTTTCAGCCTTTCTTACCTTGGCCATGTCTCTGAGTATTGCACACCTTGTGCTTTTGGGCACTCCAGTGATGTTGCAGCTCTGAAATATGGCCAAACTGGTGGCAAGTGGCATCTTGGCAGCTGCACGCTTGAAATTTTTCAGTTCATGGGCAGTTATTTTGCGCCTTGGTTTTTCCACACGCTTCTTGCGACCCTGTTGACTATTTTGAATGAAACGCTTGATTGTTCGATGATAACGCTTCAGAAGCTTTGCAATTTTAAGAGTGCTGCATCCCTCTGCAAGATATCTCACTATTTTTGACTTTTCTGAGCCTGTCAAGTCCTTCTTTTGACCCATTTTGCCAAAGGAAAGGAAGTTGCCTAATAATTATGCACACCTAATATAGGGTGTTGATGTCATTAGACCACACCCCTTCTCATTACAGAGATGCACATCACCTAATATGCTTAATTGGTAGTAGGCTTTCGAGCCTATACAGCTTGGAGTAAGACAACATGCATAAAGAGGATGATGTGGTCAAAATACTCATTTGCCTAATAATTCTGCACGCAGTGTATAGTTTTATTCCAAATATATCACCAAGGGTTATTTTGGGATATTAGGGATCATGGGATGCCATTATCTAAATACATATAGATGGGGATTGGTGATCTTAAAGGGCAAGGATGATTAATTACTAAATTTCATCAATCAATCCACTGATAACCTAGGTCACCACATAAATCATATTTATTAGACCTTTTACGGTCCGATATTATTCATATTCTGACGGATCAATTTATGTTATATACACAGGGGTCTCTCGGTGTGCCCCGTAAAAATATTGATACACTGAGGAGTCAAATGAAGCATCCAAAAGAAAGCATCTCATTGAGGCCCAGTGGGCTCACAGTTTTTAATCTGTGAGTCCACTCAGGCTCCTTTTGTAAAATCCTCCTATTCAGATTCCCACCTCTAGGTGAAGGACGCACAACCTCTATCACGCAAAAATGTATTGCCTTTTCATTGCCATCATGGAAGAGTTGAACGTGTCTAGCGATTGTTGTATATCTTTTGTTTCTTATATCTCCCAAATGGTCCCCAATCCTTCTTCTAAACTCTCTTTTTGTTTTTCCTACGTATTGAAGTTTGCAGGTACAGTTGACCAGATATACCACCCCTGTAGTTTTACAGTTGGCAAAATCCCTACTTGTATACGTCTTATTGGTTGTGTTACTTCTGAAACTTTTAGCTTGACAAATAAAGGGACAGGCTATACATGTTCCACATTGAAAAGTGCCAAGAGGTCTTCTGTCTAACCATGTGCCTAGTTTTTTGATGGGTGTATAATGGCTGTGGATGAATCTGTCTCCTAGTGATCTTCCCTTTCTATATGTGATGGCTGGGTACGTGGGAAGCATATCATTTATATCTGGATCTAGACGGAGCATTTCCTGCTTTTCCAATTTCCAATTTTTCTTTGGAACGCACGCCAATACAACACACCGGTATGGGCTTATCTTATTAGTTTGGGGTATTTAAAACAGCAGTGCCGGACATCGTTCTGTACTGCATTTTTTACATCTGGGAGGACCAGCATAGGCTATCTAGCTAGTGGCTATTAGGCAATTTTTCATCTGTTTATCCCCTGATGATTCTGCCACAACACATGTGACAGAGGAAACGCGTCGGGAATTGTTTTTTCTTGGGAGAAAGACGTTTTTTTAGGATAGGTTACCTAGGGTCAGCCACCGATAAGTGGGGTCGCTCTATTAGGGGGTGATTCTCCCACAGTTAGGCGGGGGATATCTCCACTTTTAGGCAGGGCCACTATAGCACTATAGGGCTATTTTCTCCCCATTTCCCTGTTTTCATCCTTCTTTGGAATATGCTCTGCAGTGGAAGGACCATGCCTACAGCTTGATTAAGGAAGTAGCAGCCTTAGAATCCGTGACCGTGGATCCAGCACAGACATCCTAATTATTGCGCATCAAAACCGTGAGTGGTTATAAGCAGGGCCGCTGATAGAAATCATGGGGCCCCGTACAGCATACATGACGGGGCCCCCTTCAGCTCCACCCCCTGATCCCTCCTTCAGCCACACCCCTGGCCCCGCCCTTGGCCCCTCCCCAGACGCCGCCTTGAAACAACATGCAGATTTGTCTACAAGTGATATTTATGGCGCTGGGGGGTCGTCTGTGAATGGCGCTGTTATGGAGGGGATCTGTGAATGGCACTGTTATGGAGGGGATCTGTGAATGGCACTTTTATGGAGGGGATCTGTGGATGGCACTGTTATGGAGGGGATCTGTGGATGGCACTGTTATGATGATGCTGAGTGTGATGCTGAGTGTGCACATACATAGCCACCAATCATATCCCGCCCGTAAGGTGACTGATGTGCTGGGGGGCCCTGTAGGCTCATAGAGGACTCAGGAGTACAGTGAGTAGGAGGAAAGCACATTGTCCTCCTGAGTCCTCTATGAGCCCACAGGCCCCCCCCAAAAAAATCCCAATGCTTGCTGCTGCCTTCCCCCATCAATGTACACCAATATATGACTCACTGAAGTGAGTACTCGTGCCAAGCCTGCACGTAGGATGAAACACCAAAGAAAAAAGGCCAGCACAGAAATGAATATATGATTAATCTTTATTATGGTCTCAAACCAGGACCAGAAGTAAAAATACAGATAAAATACAATACATTACAATGTATTGTATTTTATCTGTATTTTTACTTCTGGTCCTGGTTTGAGACCATAATAAAGATTAATCATATATTCATTTCTGTGCTGGCCTTTTTTCTTTGGTGTTTCTTTCCCCATCAAGAATACCCATCCTGATACACATATATGAACTTTTTATTGTCAGACCTCTTACTGTATGTGGCACACAAGTCTGTTTATTCCATCCCCCGGGTTCTATGTCCACTGACCGGAGCGGTCCTTCCTTCATTATGGGCCGGGGTGGGGGGCTGCACTCACTGGCACACTGATGATTTTTCTTGAGGGCGGCAGTCAGATGGCGGGCACTCCGTGCTTGAGCCTGCGCTGTTCCTGCTGTGCCAGCTATACACTGGCCAATCAGCAGCAGGATCTTTGCGCTGCTAAAAG
The DNA here is from genome assembly GCF_905171765.1 of Bufo bufo. Classification (NCBI taxonomy): domain Eukaryota; kingdom Metazoa; phylum Chordata; class Amphibia; order Anura; family Bufonidae; genus Bufo; species Bufo bufo. Next base: position 501,091,353 of record NC_053391.1, read on the forward strand.
CTGATTGGCCAGTGTGAAATGCAGATGAGCGCAGGCTCAGCCTGGAGGAGGGAGGGAGCCCGCAGCCCGGAGGTCAGACAGGGAGGGGTGGCGTGTCAAGGGGGGGCCCGGGGTAGGAGCCGGAGGTAGGAGCCGGAGGTAGGAGCTGGGCTCGGGAGTCGGCAGCCCGGGCCCCCCTGCCAGCCGGGCCCGGTACAACTGGGCCAGCTGTACTGGCCTATCAGCGGCCCTGGTTATAAGCAAACCAGTGTGGTAACTACATGTCCTTAGGTGCTGTATACCCTATAAAAACACTCTGCTAGATAATTATCTGCAGTCATCTGAAACATATATTTTGTTCTGTGGGATTTATTTTATTGAATATCCAATATAAAAGTTAAGTTTTAAAGTAGGATTAATTTTCCAGTTATCCACTCGTACACCCAAAAGGACACCCTTAAAGAACAGCATCCGCCAACGTAGGCTGATATGCAATGTTTTCAACCATTGGAATTCCACCCTCCATATGTTGGACCGACTGTACGAACAGAGAAAGGCCATCAACGATTTCTTGATGATCCAAGCGGACAGGAGTAGTCCCCTGTGTAACTTTGATGGCAGCCAGTGGCAGCTCAAGCGTGACACCTGCCGTTTACTCAGGCCCTTTGAGGAGACCACATTATTTGTCAGTCGCCAGGACTACTGGATGTACAATGTCATTCCACTGCTTCATGTCCTGAAACAGATGCTGGTAAATCTGGCTGGTCAGGGGACTGGAGACGTGGCGCCTAGAAAGGTGGCGGCTGAGTTTGATACGTTTGTCTGTCAAAACTCTGTTTACAGTCAGTGAACGGGAACATCATTTATCACTAGGATATGCAAATACCAACCTATGGGGTGTTAACTGCTAGAAGTAGGTCATCGGCACAAAGCAGCAGTCATTTTCAGAGCTCGAGGTATCCTCCCCGAAGTTTGACCTCTGCAAGTCAACGGTCTGCATTGCGAAGCTTGTATAAAATAAAAATCCCGCAGTGCACCCCCTTGAATGAAACTCTTGATCCGGCACAGGCTGCTTTGCTCCTTCAAAAAAAATGGACTCTGTACAGCTTGACACTGATGTATAATTTCTCATACACCAGACTGAAAGAGTATTCCATGCACCTGTCTGCCCACTTAGCTGCCGAGAAGCAGAAGGGTCTTGCCATTGAAGTGGGCTCAGAGCTGAACCTAAAAGCCAAATTTTCCTTTTTACCTGGACTCAAAGGAAAGGACAGAGATCCACTAGCTGTGCTCATACAGATTTCATCAAAGCCTCCACTCACCAAGGCAAGCACAGAGGACTGGATTGTGTGGACAAGTTGGTTCTGCGGGTGTTACCAAAGACATTTACTTGCCTCCCGCTCTTCCTGTATAACGGCTCTGAGGCGCTCACGGCTATCCTAGGGACGGGGTTCCAAAGAAACTTTGACTGTTATTTGGGTAAGCTGGTGATTAGTTCTCAGGACCTTACTTGGCTAGCAGCGATGTGGACAGTTTATGACATGTCTTGATCAGTGTCGGCCACAGAACTTGTTTTCTCTGTGCCCGTCGAACCTCGCATGGACATTTCTTATGCCATCCACGCAGAGGACTTCAAGACTTTATGGAATGATATTCATAAATCAAAGGACGAGGTCACTTTGGAGAAAGTGGACAATTTATTCCAATGTCTTTACTCGCATTTCTTCAGACACTTTAGAATCCACTGATCAGCAACCCAGCTCATCACGGAATGAGCTGGAATCGGCTTGTTTGCTGGACTGTCATCCAGTTATCAGCCATAACCCCATACATTTCTTGATCCGTATGCATTACGATCATGTTCACTCGACACTGATAATCAATCCATTATTGTTGATAAAGCACTTTGTTTTTCCAGTTTGTCTTTTACATCTTGTGATTTTGCCCCTTCTGAGTTATATTTTATGTGTGTTAATATCTTGTTTGTTAAATAAACTTTTTTTTTCTCCCCCATTCAAAAAAATAAATAAAATTGGTTTGTAATTTGGTAGCCAAAAGCAAGAGTGGGTACAAAACACAGAAGACATGCAACTTTTCTGTTCACGTGTCATCTCTGTTCTGGATCCACTCCTGTTTCTTTTGACATTAGCAATACTGATGGATTACTGACCAAATGCTGACCGAGTGACTGCGGATGCTCCACAGACAGGATCGGTTTTTTGTGGGTTATTGTTCTGAGAGATCAGAGGAAGGGCAAAATAATCTCTGACGTCCACACAAACTTACTGCTGGCACCCTCTCCAATCTTTCGGGGGGCTCTACTTGTATAAGCATTTAATAGAACAGGATCTGTAGACATCTATATGGAATCAGCTGATGGCGGTGTAAAAGGAGTGCGCTTCTTCTTAGCGCTAACATCGACCTGTAAGGCTGAGTTCATACTTTAGTTATTTGGTCAGTTTTGGCCCCGTGACTGCCCAAATAAGTGAAGTGTGGAGTGATTCTAAGTGTGACGCCTGTCATCTGCATGTCATACGGACAGTAATATTTTACAACCAAAGCAGACTCCCTATGCGTGTTACTACAAGGCACAATGTTCTACACCACTATAAAGGCTCTCTGCAGCCAGGAAATAGCCTTTTTTTTACGTAATTCACCGTGAATAAATTTGGATTGAACCAAATAAAAAAAAATTATAAATTGCAAACCGAATAGAATTTTTGAAAAAAATTGCTGATCTCTAATTAGAATCAAAGCTTTTTGGAAAGTTTCGTTTGAAATTTAGAATCAATTTACATATCTGTGGTTGGTTCATAGCTTTACATAATTTAGAAATTTCTGTCTCTTTTTGCTAATCTATAATTGCATTATCGACATAGAGAAGGTACTGTACATCCAGTTCTCATTTACATTTGTATATTAAAACAGTCACCTAACATTTTGTGGGGAATTTATCAAGCCCTGCTGTAAAGACATTTACTGGAAAGGTAGTAGCTGGTGTATATATTCCACCTAGAATTCTCACCTATACAGGAAGTAGAAGAACAGCACATTTTTAGATTCTCTCCTTGCCCAGCTATCCTGGGAGGTGGGCAGCGCAGCTCTTACCCAGCTTCCGCCAGACTCCTGTGTGCCACATTGCAGGCCAAATTCTGATAGAAAGTCCTCTTCCTGCGTATGTATTAGAGAGACTTTTATTTGCAGTACTGCAGGGTTCAATTCCCTTTCTGATCCTGTGTTCAGCTGCTTAACTAATTACCAATTCAACTCTCCTCTATAACTGTGCTGCTGACCTCACTTCCTGGCCTTATCAATTGGTCTTTACAGATCTTGCTGGGTTTCTCTAGCTTGCTAGAGCCTGTAAAGAGATATAAGCCATTTGTCTGTTAGTGAGATAACGTCCTGGTGGCTCCCCTGCAGCAAATTCTAGATGCCTGTACAGAGGTAAATATTGATAACCAGGCACTGGATCAACAAGACCATAATTAGCTTGATTTTATGCACAGCATGTCCATCCACCTGAATGATTTGACCATTGCCTAAGGCACAACTCCACCTCTGCCTCATCTTGCATACCAGACATTCCAGTTTTCATTACCCCCACACTATGATGGAGATCCAAAGCTGTATATTGGCTTCCTTAACCATGTATTATTCATTTTGAACTGCAAACAAATCTGTTTTCTTCTGAGGTGGTCTTTGTGATTTTGCTTATGTCAGATGAGGCCTTCGTCTGGGCTAATCTGTTATGAGAGAGAGGCGATCCTGTGACCTGTAATCTGAATGAGTTCCTAGCCACCTTCTGTAGAGTCTTTGAAGAACCCAGAAGTGCATCTTCTTTCACCTCCTCCCTTTTGCAACTTCGACTGCACAATTTATCTGTTGGGCAATATGTTATACAATTCTGCACCCTGTTTTTTGAGGTAACCTGGAATAATGAGGCTTTAGTGACATCATTCTTGGAGGGACTGTCAGCTTGTATTAAGGATAAACTGTCAAACTAATCTCTGTATTGATCTCTGTTTCAAAGAATGAGTCAATGAAGCAGTCTGTGAGAGAAGGCCTTCACAGTTGGTGCCTTCTTTCCAGGGACCTTTGATTCCCTATCCTTTTTCTTTTCCAGAACCTATAGAAGTGGATAATCGCAAATTTTCTGAAAAGGAGCATCTGCGTAGGCATTCCAACAACTTATGCCTGTGTTGTAGTACCAAGAGACACTATGTCCATACTTGTCCTCACAAGGTGGAGCTTCCAAGCCTAGGGAACATAGGAGAGATGGGCCTAGGTGAAAACCAGCTTTTTCTAAAGTTAACTTTATCAGTATCTTTGTGTTGTAGTCAGTGGCGTATCTATCACGAGGCAAACAAGGCATTTGCCTAGGGCGGCACTTGCCAATGGGGCGGCAAAATGCCTTGTTTGCCGCTGTCCCATCCGTCTTATATGTTGCTGCCGGTATACTCAGAAGATCCGATGGTATATTCTAACCCCCAGGCGTTCCCATGGTGACGGGGACGCTTGCCTGGGTGTTAGAATATACCATCGGATCTGTGTTTTCACAATCTCAGTGAGATCGTAAAAACTCAAATCCGATGGTATATTCTAACCCCCAGGCGTTCCCATGGTGACAGGGACGCTTGCCTGGGGGTTAGAATATACAGGGCCACGCCGCTCACAGGAGAACATTTATAAACGAATCATTAACTTTAACTTTAATCATCGCTAATCTCTTTACTGGATATCTTACTCTGTCTTGACTCTTAGCTCTGGTAAAACAGTAGGCAGTGCGGGTGGCGCTCACTCACTGACATCACGCGCCTGCGCCACCTAGTGGGAGGAGCAGGCCCGTGACGTCAGTGAGTGAGCGCCGCCCGCACTGCCTGCTGTTTTACCAGAGCTAAGAGTCAAGACAGAGTAAGATATCCAGTAAAGAGATTAGCAATGATTTAAGTTAAAGTTAATGATTCGTTTATAAATGTTCTCCTGTGAGCGTCGGGGGAGGGGGATCTGTTGATGGCACTATTTAGGGGAGGGGGATCTGTTGATGGCACTATTTAGGGGAGGGGGATCTGTGGATGGCACGGTTTAGGGGAGGGGGATCTGTGGATGGCACTGTTTAGGGGGGAGATCTGTTGATGGCACTATTTAGGGGAGGGGGATCTGTTGATGGCACTATTTAGGGGGGAGATCTGTGGGTGGCACTATTTAGGGGAGGGGGATCTGTGGATGGCACTGTTTAGGGGAGGGGGATCTGTGGATGGCACTGTTTCGGGGAGGGGGATCTGTGGATGGCACTGTTTTGGGGAGGGGGATCCGTGGATGGCACTGTTTAGGGGAGGGGGATCTGTGGATGGCACATAGGAAGGGGTGGGGTTTAGAGAGAAAGGGGTTTGGTCTTGACAGGAAGGGGTGGGTCAAGTTTATATTAGGGGGGTGCCCGAGTTTAGTCTCGCCTAGGGCAGCACAAAACCAAGATACACCACTGGTTGTAGTGGTACAAAGTTTGCCATCTAGGCCTTTCCAGACTCTGGTTCAGGAGAAAGCTTTCAATATTAGGTCTTGGTGAACCAGTACTGTATACCCATCCAGCACCTGAAAAATACCTTGTTAGTGACCTCCGTCAATGGAAAGACTCTCTCTGAGACCATCCAGTGCATCACGGTTCCCTTGGAGCTTTAAGTGCAATTTTGCAACAAAAAAAACAGCATTTTGTAGTAATCACTCTAAAAAATGTGTTTTGACTGCCACATGTGAATTTATCCTAAAGCTGGTGTCATATTAGTGATGTTTCTGTCTGAGTATTGTCCAAGTTTATAATGAACATCTAGACAAAACATTGACAAGTTTTTCTATTGCTTGACTTCAAGGGGCCTTAAGGATTATTAAATGTTTTTTCCCCCAAAAGCAGCATTTTTGTCACTTTTTTAAAACCAAAAATTCATTTGCCAATAGCCAATTTTAAAACTGTCTACAAACATTTTAAGTTTCTCAGGGTTTTTTCCCTCTGTGTTGTCAAAATCGCAGTATTGACTGGGTGTCTAAATAAAGCAGCAGTAATATATTGTGTTTTAATATTTAATAACCTTTTTTCATGGAATTACAATTAATTTCTGATATTAAAGCTACAGTAGGTTTAAAAATGTCAACCTTTAGTTTTGAACTCAATCTGCCTGTTGAAATTTGATGATAAAGATTATATTTACGTATGTACCAAAAGCTAAAATAAAATACAAATTTCTGATCCATTTTATTAACTCCAATCCCAGCCCATCATTTCACTAAGCATTTACTTACAATAAAAGAGGCTTGTAGAGAGAACAGAGGATGGAAGAGCAAATGGACATTTTGCACTACCAATTACTGCCATTTGTGTGCGCCATAATTTGTATTTTCTTTTTCTTTTTTCTCTTTTTTAGCAAAGCTGCCTGTAATCATTGGAAATGTACAGAGGCTCTACTGTCCGAAATTCACGGATAGGTGCTCTGTCCAAATAGGCAGCACCTATTGCCGAAGTGGTAGATAAACAAATAGATATAGAATAGAGGGCACTCAAATGTCTAGGTACACATATGGATAAATCATAAATAATTTATTAGAAGTAAAATTGTAAACCACAGGGTTGTAAACAAGTGGTTCCAAATAAGTGGTGTCAGGATTACTTGACCCACGATACGCAGTATGCAGATAAAAGTTAATGCTAGTAAAGGTGATCAGTCTGTCTAGTATAAAAATATAATTATATAAAATATATGTAAAATCCACGTTAGAGTGGACTTGTGTGTGCCCAGCTGAATGTGACGTGGGTATCCGTATATCACAATAGAGTGCACTGTAAAAGCAAATTGTATCAGGCGGTGTTACGGTCCCTTGTTGTGTCCAGGTGGATGGAGACAGTCTATACTATATTAAGGCTGGAACAGTCTTACCCCATCGGAGAGGTGTCCGGGTAGGTGGTATATACTGGCGGTGGTCCGATCTTGGGGAGCGTCGGTGCGCACGTTGACTTGTTCAGCTTCTCTGTCTGTAGTGGTGTCTCCTTCTTCCGGTATCCCTGGTAGCGTCCCACGTGGTGTAGAGGATGGCGTCTCGCATTGCTTGGGGCGAGTCTCTGGCGTCTCTGGTTCCGTCCCACGTGGTGCAGAGGATAGCGTCTCACGTGACTCCGAGCGTATCCCCGTCACTGCGGTCAGCTGACTAGACACGTCACCAATTGTTGCCGGCTCTATTGGTAGCTTTTGCAGTCTTTCTTAATAGAATAATCTATAGCTACTGTCTGTATAAGGACCAAACGCGTTTCGGTGCACTCTTGCACCTTCATCAGTGGCAGACAGTATTCCTAATCACTATCCTATTTATAGGGGAGGGATCTGTAGGGTGTCTTGGATGTTGGTAAAGACCGGAGTGATCCATTTATTTCTATATAGGATTCACATATGATTAGCTTGATGGCTATGGATGTTTAGCAACCTAAATGTGTCTTCTTTATTTGGTGGCTATATGTGTATATTCATTGTCTTATGTGTGGCCATAGTAGGTTTCATATGACATAGTTGGATTTAGAAGAGATATAAAAATAATGATAAGGATGGAATCCATTGCAGCACTATGGAAGTATAGGAATATATAGATATATATTTTCTCAATTCTGGTGTAGGGAATAATGTGAGGTTGTTCAAAGCCGTATATATGGTTATAATAGGGTACATATATCATCTTTAGGTACAATTCTAGTGATGGCAAAAGTGGAATCCATTACAGCACAATGTAAATAGCGGTAGGTTATACTACCTGTGTGTATAAAAGGTAAGTGAGGAATGAATATATTCAGAATTCCGGTGTGGGAAATAGTGTAAGGTTGTTAAATGCCATATACAGTACAGACCAAAAGTTTGGACACACCTTCTCATTCAAAGAGTTTTCTTTATTTTCATGATTATGAAAATTGTAGATTCACACTGAAGGCATCAAAACTATGAATTAACACATGTGGAATTATATACATAACAAACAAGTGTGAAACAACTGAAAATATGTCATATTCTAGGTTCTTCAAAGTAGCCACCTTTTGCTTTGATTACTGCTTTGCACACTCTTGGCATTCTATTGATGAGCTTCAAGAGGTAGTCCCCTGAAATGGTTTTTACTTCACAGGTGTGCCCTGTCAGGTTTAATAAGTGGGATTTCTTGCCTTATAAATGGGGTTGGGACCATCAGTTGCGTTGAGGAGAAGTCAGGTGGATACACAGCTGATAGTCCTATTGAATAGACTGTTAGAATTTGTATTATGGCAAGAAAAAAGCAGCTAAGTAAAGAAAAACGAGTGGCCATCATTACTTTAAGAAATGAAGGTCAGTCAGTCAGCCGAAAAATTGGGAAAACTTTAGAAAGTAAGGGCTATTTGACCATGAAGGAGAGTGATGGGGTGCTGCGCCAGATGACCTGGCCTCCACAGTCACCGGACCTGAACCCAATCGAGATGGTTTGGGGTGAGCTGGACCACAAAGTGAAGGCAAAAGGGCCAACAAGTGCTAAGCATCTCTGGGAACTCCTTCAAGACTATTGGAAGACCATTTCAGGGGACTACCTCTTGAAGCTCATCAAGAGAATGCCAAGAGTGTGCAAAGCAGTAATCAAAGCAAAAGGTGGCTACTTTAAAGAACCTAGAATATGACATATTTTTACCGTATTTTTTGCTTTATAAGACGCACTTTTTCCCCCCAAAAGTGGGGGGAAAATGGCAGTGCGTCTTATAAAGCGAAAACTGCCATGTTTACTTTGGTCACGCTGATACATCGCAAGCCGCAATGTATCAGAGGGGTGGAAGGAGGGGACGGAGGCTGGCAACACTCGCGGCGGGGCCCGGTGCAGTAACTGTACTGTAATACATCGGGCCCCGCTCATGGCAATTATCACATGTAAAGTCTATAATCTTCAAGCAGTATCTCTGCTTTAAACTAGGGCAATCCTCTGTAGCAGTACAACTCACTATGAAAGCGGCAGGCAGAGCGGCAGCGTAACCTCGCGATGCTCACTCATTCACGCTCCTCCCACTTCATTCATGGGAAGAAAGAGGGAGGAGCGTGAATGAGTGAGAATCGCGAGGTTACGCTGCCGCCCTACCTGCCGCTTTCATAGTGAGTTGTACTACTACAGAGGATTGCCCTAGTTTAAAGCAAAGATACTGCTTGAACATTATAGACTTTACATATAGAAGAAAGCAGAGTGTAATGAAGCAATTTTCATAACAGTACTCACTATGAAAGCAGCGGTCCAGCCGGCGCGTGACGCCACTCACTCGGTCATGCTCCTCCCACTTCATCAATGAAGCTGGCAGGAGCGTGACTGACTGAGTGAGTGACGTCACGTGCTGGCCAGACTGCTGCTTTTATAGTGAGTACTGTTATAGAAGAAAGCAGAGCCATTAAAAGATTTTACATATAAAATCTCTTGTGTGCCCTGTGGTGTAATGGGGGTCACTATTCGCACAGGGACAATATACTGTGACACATATGATACTGTGACCAGCATAAGATGATCTTATGCTGGTCACAGTATCATATGTGTCACAGTATATTGTCCCTGTGTGAATAGTGATCCCCATTACATAAGATGCTATATATGATGCTACATCCCCGTAGTAGTGTATCATCCACACATCCCTCTCATAACAGTGCGTCATCCACAGATCCCCCATAACAGTGCGTCATCCACAGGTCCCCCCATAACAGTGTTATCCACAGGTCCCCCATAATAGTGCGTCATCCACAGGTCCCCCCATAACAGTGTGTCATCCACAGGTCCCCCATAACAGTGCGTCATCCACAGACCACCATTAGTTCAAAACCCCTCCAAAAGCACACCTTTTGGTTCAATTTTTTTTTTCTTATTTTCCTCCTCAAAAATCTAGGTGCATCTTATCAGCAGGTGCGTCTTATAAAGCGAAAAATACGGTAGTTGTTTCACACTTGTTTGTTATGTATATAATTCCACATGTGTTAATTCATAGTTTTGATTAATTCATAGTCATGAAAATAAAGAAAACTCTTTGAATGAGAAGGTGTGTCCAAACTTTTGGTCTGTACTGTACATACACCATATATATGCAACATAAATACACCATATACATGGTACACATACATTTTTAAAGAGCTGGCCCAAACCTCTAACTCCTCCCAATGTGTATCTGTACATGTCCCAATCCTGCCTAGTCTCCATTGTGCCTCCCACACAGTAGTTATGACAGATCTGGGATGGTATGCATATCTAAACAGACTATATAAACACTACACACATAATCACATGTACAATATACACCCATATATGATACACCATACAGTATATAAATTACACATAGGCTACACTTACAGTAGATTTTCCTACTCCTACACTTACAGTAGATTTACCTACTCCATATACATTTTATACACTTTTGTACCTAGTACTAAAAACATATTTGTATACACATTATATTCAGTGCTATCCAGAATACAGTGCCACATACCTCTTACATCCAGTGATGTCTCCTCTGATGTAGATATTCCCTTTCTTTTCCTTTCAGACTAGACTGCCATGATCATTTTTCACCCATTTCTCATCTCTGCAGTTTGACAAAAAGACATAGGTTCCTACATTTCCATCATCATCTCACCATCTGAACAACTCATCCTGCCACCTTCAATACATTGACTGCTGTGGTCATCAATAGTATACTGCAGATACAGATAAACCCCCAGATGACACTTGTACCACAGAGATAGTGCCTCCAATACTGTGCTTGCTGTGCTCCCAATACTATACTGCAGAAACTGTATACCTGACAATACTAGTACCACACAGATAGTGCCCCCTTTAAAAGATATTGGCACACACTGCCCTAAATAGAATAGTGCCCCTGACACTAATAGTGTAAACATTATGTCCCCCAATCACTACTGGGAGACTATGGGAACATGATTACTATTATGGGCACTATGGCAACATTACTAGGTGTGGGGCACAGTGGGAACATTATTGTTGGGGCACTGTAGGGGCACTATTTCTACTAAGTGCACTCTGGAAGAGAATTCTTACTATTGGTGGGACTTTGGGGAGCACTATTACTGTGGGGGGCACAACCATATTGGTATTTCCAATCAAGCTTGGATCAGTACATGGTGATGTGCGTCTCGGGCCTTGTTCAGGGCCCGACACGCTAGCCCCGACAAGATCCGGCTTGTGTGTCTCTTATATCTGGCTTTAAGATGCATGGTAGCCTTCATGCTATCACCACACATTACTAGGGTAGGGTAATATAAAGAGATATTGCTATTGGCTATCTTAGGTTTTTAATGTATAAAAGAGGCTAGGTTGGACTGCTGTTACTAATCCCCGGAAGAAGCCTTAGGGTGAAATGGCATTGGAAGGAGGGTGCCACCATATTGGTCTGTAATCCATTTATTTGTTTCTTAGTTCTTGTACTGCTTGTAGCATGGTATAATAATTGTTGGGAACTCCTATTGGAGTCCATGTAAAAAATAATTAGAGTTATCATTACTCAGCTGTACTGTTGGGCTTTGAATTACAACGTGGATTATTATGGCCTGATATTGTGGCTCCCCCCTGTATCCTCTGTTGGATATCTGGTTGCTGCCGACCGCCTCTCTGGTTTTCACAATCCTTTCTAAACAGACTTTAACTCTATAAGTAGGGATGAGCGAACCCAAACTGTACAGTTCGGGTTCGTACCGAATTTTGGGGTGCCCGTGACACGGACCCGAACCCGAACATTTTCGTAAAAGTCTGAGTTCGGGTTCGGTGTTCGGCGCTTTCTTGGCACTTTTTGAAAGGCTGCAAAGCAGCCAATCAACAAGCGTCATACTACTTGCCCCAAGAGGCCATCACAGCCATGACTACTATTGGCATGGCTGTGATTGGCCAGTGCAGCATGTGACCCAGCCTCTATTTAAGCTGGAGTCCCATAGCGCCGCACGTCACTCTGCTCTGATCAGTGTAGGGATAGGATGCAGCTGCTGCTGTTAGGGCGAGATTAGGCAGTGATTTACTTACTGAAGTGATCGATATATAGCTGTGTATCATACAACCTCTGCTATTCAATTGCTCACTGTTTTAAGGCTGCCCAGAGCGTTTTTCAGTCACTTTTTTCTGAAGTGATCGGCGGCCATTTTGTGTCTTGTGGTGCGCCAGCACAAGCTGCCACCAAGTCCATTTTTAACCATCAATAGTGTGTTGTTGTTTTTTGCTATATCCTACATCAGGGGCTTGGCTGTGCTTGCTATTTTATTGAGGGGTAAAATACAATTGCCAAAATAGCAGTACCCTAAATCTGGTGTTTCAGCTGTGGCTAGCCAATTGTAATACTGTCTGCTGTCTGCCGAAGCAAAGTTTTTGTTCTGGGTTAAATACAATTCCCAACTTAGCAATTCCCTAAATAATTGTTTTCTGCTGTATCAGGCCAAGTTTAAATCTATCCATAAAAGGGTATATTACATTGAAGGTGCGGATAGGGTCATCCTCAATAACTTCACACGCTACTGTGCATTTCCAAGTCTAATTCTGTCCGTAAACGTATACCTGTCATTCAGCGCCTAAATAATAGGCCTACAATTTATATTCAGCTAAATCTGTTGTTACTGCTGTGGCTGGTCAATTTATTTAGTGTCTGCCAAAGCACAGTTTTTGTTCTGGGTTGAAATACAATTCCCAACTTAGCAATTCCCTAAATCAGTGGTTTCTGCTGTATCAGGCCAAGTTTAAATCTATCCATAAAAGGGTATATTACATTGAAGGTGCGGATAGGGTCATTCGCAATAACTTCAAACGCTACCGTGCATCTCCAAGTCTAATTCTGTCCGTAAAAGGGATACCTGTCATCCAGGGCCTAAATACTAGGCCTACAATTTATATTCAGCTAAATCTGTTGTTACTGCTGTGCCTGTATTAGTGTAATACGGTACCTAAATAGATAGCCAGATAGTGTTAGGTGCCTGTAAAAAAAAGGCCTGAATTTGAATTCAATACATTGAGCCAAATAATTTTTTTCTTATTGTGGTGAACGGTAACAATGAGGAAAACATCTAGTAAGGGACGCGGACGCGGACATAGTCGTGGTGGTGTTAGTGGACCCTCTGGTGCTGGGAGAGGATGTGGCCGTTCTGCCACAGCCACATGTCCTAGTGAACCAACTACCTCAGGTCCCAGTAGCAGCGAGAATTTACAGCGATATTTGGTGGGGCCCAATGCCGTTCTAAGGATGGTAAGGCCTGAGCAGGTACAGGAATTAGTCAATTGGGTGGCCGACAGTGGATCCAGCATGTTCACATTATCTCCCACCCAGTCTTCTGCAGAAAGCGCACAGATGGCGCATGAAAACCAAGCCCATCAGTCTGGCACATCACCCCCATGCATATCAGGGAAACTGTCTGAGCCTCAAGTTATGCAGCAGTCTCTTATGCTGTTTGAAGACTCTGCTGGCAGGGTTTCCCAAGGGCATCCACCTAGCCCTTCCCCAGCGGTAAAAGACATAGAATGCACTGACGCACAACCACTTATGTTTCCTGATGATGAGGACATGGGAATACCAACTCAGCACGTCTCTGATGATGACGAAACACAGGTGCCAACTGCTGCGTCTTTCTGCAGTGTGCAGACTGAACAGGAGGTCAGGGAGGAAGACGGGGTGGAAGACGATGCAGGGGACGATGAGGTCCTAGACCCCACATCGAATGAAGGTCGTGCCACTGACTTTCAGAATTCGGAGGAAGAGGCAGTGGTGAGACCGAGCCAACAGCGTTGCAAAGTTAGCAGTGGGCAAAAGCAGAACACCTGCCGCCAAGAGAGTCCATCTGCTACTGGCCACCGCCATCTGGGACCGAGCACAACAAAGGCAGCTTCAAGGAGTTCCCTGGCGTGGCAGTTCTTGAAACAATGTGCTGACGACAAGACCCGAGTGGTTTGCACGCTGTGCCATCAGAGCCTGAAGCGAGGCATTAACGTTCTGTACCTTAGCACAACCTGCATGACCAGGCACCTGCATGCAAAGCATGAACTGCAGTGGAGTAAACACCTTAAAAACAAGGAACTCACTCAGGCTCCCCCTGCTACCTCTTCTGCTGCTGCCGCCTCGGCCTCTTCCTCCGCCTCTGGAGAAACGTTGGCACCTGCCGCCCAGCAAACAGAGGATGTACCACCAACACCACCACCTCCGTCACCAAGCATCTCAACCATGTCACACGGCAGCGTTCAGCTCTCCATCTCACAAACATTTGAGAGAAAGCGTAAATTCCCACTTAGCCACCCTCGATCCCTGGCCCTGAATGCCAGCATTTCTAAACTACTGGCCTATGAAATGCTGTCATTCAGGCTGGTGGACACAGACAGCTTCAAACAGCTCATGTCGCTTGCTGTCCCACAGTATGTTGTTCCCAGCCGCCACTACTTCTCCAATAGAGCCGTGCCTTCCCTGCACAACCAAGTATCCGATAAAATCAAGTGTGCACTGCGCAATACCATCTGTGGCAAGGTCCACCTAACCACAGATACGTGGACCAGTAAGCACGGCCAGGGACGCTATATCTCCCTAACTGCACACTGGGTAAATGTAGTGGCGGCTGGGCACCAGGCGGAGAGCTGTTTGGCGCACGTCCTTCCGCCGCCAAGGATCGCAGGGCAACATTCTTTGCCTCCTGTTGCCTCCTCCTCCTACTCGGCTTCCTCCTCCTCTTCTTCCACCTGCTCATCCAGTCAGCCACACACCTTCACCACCAACTTCAGCACAGCCCGGGGTAAACGTCAGCAGGCCATTCTGAAACTCATATGTTTGGGGGACAGGCCCCACACCGCACAGGAGTTGTGGCGGTGTATAGAACAACAGACCGACGAGTGGTTGCTGCCGGTGAGCCTCAAGCCCGGCCTGGTGGTGTGCGATAATGGGAGAAATCTCGTTGCAGCTCTGGGACTAGCCGGTTTGACACACATCCCTTGCCTGGCGCAGGTGCTGAATTTGGTGGTGCAGAAGTTCATTCACAACTACCCCGACATGTCAGAGCTGCTGCATAAAGTGCGGGCCGTCTGTTCGCGCTTCCGGCGTTCACATCCTGCCGCTGCTCGCCTGTCTGCGCTACAGCGTAACTTCGGCCTTCCCGCTCACCGCCTCATATGCGATGTGCCCACCAGGTGGCACTCCACCTTGCACATGCTGGACAGACTGTGCGAGCAGCAGCAGGCCATAGTGGAGTTTCAGCTGCAGCACGCACGGGTCAGTCGCACTGCGGAACAGCACCACTTCACCACCAATGACTGGGCCTCCATGCGAGAACTGTGTGCCCTGTTGCGCTGTTTCGAGTACTCCACCAACATGGCCAGTGGCGATGACGCCGTTATCAGCGTTACAATACCACTTTTATGTCTCCTTGAAAAAACACTTAGGGCGATGATGGAAGAGGAGGTGGCCCAGGAGGAGGAGGAGGAAGAGGGGTCATTTTTAGCACTTTCAGGCCAGTCTCTTCGAAGTGACTCAGAGGGAGTTTTTTTGCAGCAGCAGAGGCCAGGTACAAATGTGGCCAGCCAGGGCCAACTACTGGAGGACGAGGAGGACGAGGATGAGGAGGAGGTAGAGGAGGATGAGGATGAAGAATGTTCACAGCTAGGTGGCACCCAACGCAGCTCGGGCCCATCACTGGTGCGTGGCAGGGGGGTAACGCAGGACAATGACGATACGCCTCCCAAAGAGGACAGCTTGTTTTTACCTCTGGGCAGCCTGGCACACATGAGCGACTACATGCTGCAGTGCCTGCGCAACGACAGCAGAGTTGCCCACATTTTAACGTGTGCGGACTACTGGGTTGCCACCCTGCTGGATCCCTGGTACAAATGTGCCCACCTTACTTCCTGCACTGGAGCATGATAGGTAGATGCGCGATTACAAGCGCACGTTGGTAGACGCGCTACTGAGAGCATTCCCAAATGTCACAGGGGAACCAGTGGAAGCCCAAGGCGAAGGCAGAGGAGGAGCAAGAGGTCGCCAACGCAGCTGTGTCACGGCCAGCTCCTCTGAGGGCAGGGTTAGCATGGCAGAGATGTGGAAAAGTTTTGTCACCACGCCACAGCTAACTGCACCACCACCTGATACGGAACGTGTTAGCAGGAGGCAACGTTTCACTAACATGGTGGAACAGTACGTGTGCACACCCCTCCACGTACTGACTGATGGTTCGGCCCCATTCAACTTCTGGGTCTCCAAATTGTCCACGTGGCCAGAGCTAGCCTTTTATGCCTTGGAGGTGCTGGCCTGCCCGGCGGCCAGCGTTTTGTCTGAACGTGTATTCAGCACGGCAGGGGGCGTCATTACAGACAAACGCAGGCGCCTGTCTACAGCCAATGTGGACAAGCTGACGTTCATAAAAATGAACCAAGCATGGATCCCACAGGACCTGTCCATCCCTTGTGCAGATTAGACATTTATAACTACCTCCCCTTAACCATATATATTATTGTACTCCAGGGCACTTCCTCATTCAATCCTTTTTTTATTTTCATTTTACCATTATATTCCGGGGCAACCCAAAGTTGAATGAACCTCTCCTCTGTCTGGGTGCCGGAGCCTAAAAATATCTGACAGTGGCCTGTTCCAGTGTTGGGTGACACGAAGCCTGATTCTCTGCTATGACATGAAGCCTGAATCTCTGCTATGGGACCTCTCTCCTCTGTCTGGGTGCCAGGGCCTAAAAATATCTGACAGTGGCCTGTTCCAGTGTTGGGTGACATGAAGCATGATTCTCTTCTATGCCATGAAGCCTGATTCTCTGCAATGGGACCTCTCTCCTCTGTCTGGGTGCCGGGGCCTAAATATCTGACTATGGCCTGTTCCAGTGTTGGGTGACATGAAGCCTGATTCTCTGCTATGACTTGAAGCCTGATTCTCTGCTATGACATGAAGCCTGATTCTCTGCTATGGGACCTCCCTCCTCTGTCTGGGTGCCGGGGCCTAAAAATATCTGACAGTGGCCTGTTCCAGTGGTGGGTGACGTGAAGCCTGATTCTCTGCTATGACTTGAAGCCTGATTCTCTGCTATGACAGGAAGCCTGATTCTCTGCTATGGGACCTCTCTTCTCTGTCTGGGTGCCGGGGAATAAATATATGACAATGGCCTGTTCCAGTGGTGGGTGACGTGAAGCCTGATTCTCTGCTATGCCATGAAGCCTGATTCTCTGCTATGGGACCTCTCTCCTCTGTCTGGGTGCCGGGGCCTAAATATCTGACAGTGGCCTGTTCCAGTGGTGGGTGACATGAAGCCTGATTCTCTGCTATGGGACCTCTCTCCTCTATCTGGGTGCCGGGGCCTAAATATCTGACAATTGCCTGTTCCAGTGGTGGGTGACGTGAAGCCTGATTCTCTGCTATGACATGAAGCCTGATTCTCTGCCATGAGACCTCTCTCCAATTGATATTGGTTAATTTAAATTTATTTTATTTTTATTTTAATTCATTTCCCTATCCACATTTGTTTGCAGGGGATTTACCTACATTTTGCTGCCTTTTGCAGCCGTCTAGCCCTTCCCTGGGCTATTTTATAGCCTTTTTAGTGCCGAAAAGTTCGGGTCTCCATTGACTTCAATTGGGTTCGGGTTCGGGGCGACGTTCGGGTCGAGTTCGGATCCCGAACCCGAACATTTCCGGGAAGTTCGGCCGAACTTCTCGAACCCGAACATCCAAGTGTTCGCTCAACTCTACCTATAAGTTACCCACCCAGTTATTGCTATCATACAGCCATGTCTCAGTTATTCCTAATATGTCATAGTCCTCCTCAGATATTAGTAATTCTAGTTTACCAGTTTTATTAGTCAGGCTTCTGCAATAGCATTCATATAATTAAGAGGTTTTTCTATCACTACACCTTTTCTTATGAGCTGTTCTAGTTCATTCCTCAATTCAACCCTCAGTTTCCTTACCTCGCACCAGGTCACTGCACTGTCTTCTCCTCCTATAATTACCCCCTTTTCCTCCTAGTCCCAAGTTTAAACACTTCTCCAACCTTCTAGCCAGGGCCGGGCCGACACAGGGGCTGGGGAGGCTCCAGCCTCAGGGCGCAGGCCAGCTCCCCAGCCTCTGGGCGGCCGTCACTACTGCTGCCGCGAATGCCGGGCTGCCGGCCGCGCTGCCTGGAGGACGGAGGGAGTAGTGAGCACTGCACTGACTTACGTGCTCCCTCCCTGCTCCGCCTCCTGGCTCGGCCGCTCCGCTGCTCTGGTCTCTGCTGTCTGCTCAGTTGACGCTTACTTTACTGGCTGCGTACAGCGCGCGCACTTTGACCTGACGCGCTGTACGCAGTCAGGTCACATGTGCGCGGCGCCCTCTGGAGACCAGGAGCAGCGCGGGCCGGGCAGCAGCAGGCAACAGCACACCGGGAGCGGGCACCTGCGCTGGCAACTGGCATCTCCAGGGTGTAGAGGTGAGCGGAGCTGTAGTGTATATTATATTACCGTTATGTGCGGCCACTCATACTACACTCAGTTACTGTAATGATGGCATCCATTCCCAGCATTATAAGAGCCATCACTTTCTCAGATTACAGAGTGGGCAATGCTGCCCAGCTGATGGTGCCAGGTTATAACATGCCAATGCCAGCTTTGCCCACTCTGTAATCTGAGAAAGTGATGACTGTCATCAGGCTGGCATTGGCATGTTATAACCTGGCACCATCAG
Organism: Bufo bufo; assembly: GCF_905171765.1. Classification (NCBI taxonomy): domain Eukaryota; kingdom Metazoa; phylum Chordata; class Amphibia; order Anura; family Bufonidae; genus Bufo; species Bufo bufo. The sequence goes on from NC_053391.1 coordinate 501,110,029, forward strand.
CTGGGCAGCATTGCCCACTCTGTAATCTGAGAAAGTGATGGCTCTAAATATAATGCTGGGAATGGATGCCATCATTACAGTAACTGTATGCTCTGACTGTGTATTACTTCTCAGTGCACTGCCCAGTTTATTCTCAGTGCTGCTTCCTTTGACATTGGCATATGGCTAGGATATGTCAGCGCCGGCCACTCATACTACACTGTCATCAGGCTGGCATGTTATAACCTGGCACCATCAGATGGTCAGCATTGTCCACTCTGTAATCTGAGAAAGTGATGGCTCTAAATAATTTAGAGCCATCACTTTCTCAGATTACAGAGTGGGCAATGCTTCCCAGCTGATGGTGCCAGGTTATAACATATATATAAAGTAGCAAACAGCGGCTACACCCACCAATCGGTTTTGGATAAGAGGTGCTCACCTCTAGAGGCCTCACCCCAGGCCTATATAGAGAGAGAATATTTGTATGGAAATAAGAGGGGCACTCTCTACATACGGGATCACACACAGTCTGTATATTATAAGATTCGATATTTATTATCCTCACTATAATTAATTAAAATGGTAAACTGTTACCCAACCATAAAACACTTCAATTAATCATAAAATACAATTCTAAAATTAATCCACTATACACAACTCCTCCTTAGATTCAAGGAAAGTAAGTCCTTAGATTTGCAGCACTATATTTCTCTGGAAGGGCTTTTCAATATATAGCATAATGATACAATTCTCATTTGAGGTGCAATAGTGTAATCAGTTGATGAGAGCAGTCCATACAGCTTTGTGTATCTTATTCCTGTTGTGTTCCGATATCACCATACAGTCAATTCAACCTTGCTGCTCAGTTGAGCTGCGCTAGGTGTATCAGCCAGACGGCTATGTATTGTTTAGTCCGGAGCTACAAGTAAATGTCTCTTACCAGACTCTCGATGTGCCACTCGCCCGCCTCCCAGTAGTCGGTCGTCTCTTACCGGCCTCCCGCTTCACGGCGTTCTCCTCTGCCCTGCTCCTCCTCACCCTTCACACGGCGTCCCGCGTGGTGGTGAAGCAAGCGTCGGCGCAGCGTCTCACGTGATGCGGAAGAGGCGTTCCTTACCGGTCAGCTGGTTATGCTTGCCGGAGGTCCTGGTCGGGCTGAGGCAATTCCTAGACAGGCCTGTCGTTATTGGTCAAGTGTCCTTTGCGTGCACATCAGTTGATTAAGCTCACTTGCTGGGACCAAACGCGTTTCGGGGACAACCCCTTCCTCAGTGGATATCCATTAATTGAAGTGTTTTATGGTTGGGTAACAGTTTACCATTTTAATTAATTATAGTGAGGATAATAAATATCGAATCTTATAATATACAGACTGTGTGTGATCCCGTATGTAGAGAGTGCCCCTCTTATTTCCATACAAATATTCCCAGGTTATAACATGCCAATGCCGGCCTGATGACAGTGTAGTACACTGTCATCAGGCTGGCATTGGCATGTTATAACCTGGCACCATCAGCTGGGCAGCATTGCCCACTCTGTAATCTGAGAAAGTGATGACTGTCATCAGGCTGGCATTGGCATGTTATAACCTGGCACCATCAGCATGGCAGCATTGCCCACTCTGTAATCTGAGAAAGTGATGGCTCTAAATATAATGCTGGGAATGGATGCTCTGACTGTGTATTACTTCTCAGTGCACTGCCCAGTTTATTCTCAGTGCTGCTTCCTTTGACATTGGCATATGGCTAGGATATGTCGGCCATGACTGTGATAAGAGAATCATTTACAAAAAAAGGTGATTTACAATGTAAATCTGTGGTCGTCGACGACGCTTGCCTGACTGGCTGAGTACAGCGCGCACTTTGACCTGACGCGCTGTACGCAGTCAGGTCACATGTGTGCCCTCTGGAGACCAGGAGCAGCAGCACAGCACTGTGTCACGACCCAGCCCAGGCCCCAGCAGGGATAGAGCGTGAGAGTCTGCCCTGAAGTGAAGTAAGATAGTTCTTAAATGAAGATAATATTCTTTTCCGTCTGATCTGAGGTCTGATGGGGTTCTGGATGGGGTAAAATTACAAGGAACGCCCCGGGAGGGGGCGCTCTTGGGCAGCTCAGCCTCTGTTGGTGGTGGACCTTGTCCCAGCCCTGCTTCTAGCCATCTTCTCCCCCAAAATAGTTGCAGTTCTCCAAAAACCAAAAACTCTCCTTCCTACACCAGTTCTTGAGCCACTTGTTTACTTCCCTAATTTCCTGCTGGCTTTCTGGTGTGGCTCGTGGTATCCGTAGTATTTCAGAAAATACTACCTGTAAGGGCCTTGCCCTAAGCTTGTGACCTAAGTCCCTGAAATTATTTTTAAGGATGCTCAACCTACCTCTAACTTTGTCATTGGTTCCAAAGTGAACCATAGTCATTGGGTCTTACCCAGCCCTTCCCAGTAATCTATAAACCCAATCTGAGATATGTTGAACTCAAGCACCAGGAAGACAACAAACTGTTCAAGGATCCCGGCCTTTGTGACAGATCACCCTATCCGTGCGCCTAGCGATCAATTATGCCACTGCCAGCACCTCTATGGCCTGCCATGTATTCCTGGTCCCCTGCTTACTGGAGCTGATATTCCCCTGGCAGAGAAAGTGTTTTGCTGCAGCAGTAACATCCCTGAACTGATATCCACTCTGGAGACACGAGGGTCAGTGGATCCTCTCGTCCGCCGGCTTGACTATCTTTATAAAGACTGTGCAGGTCCAGGGCTCATACCACTGAACACCCGCGCTTCTTTTCCCACTACTCAGACAACAAAGGGAGAGGCTAAAAGTCTCCGAGAAGACATTATTGGATAACTAACGATAAGCAGCATATATTAAAGTCTCAGCAAGGACAAAGGATAGCACATGTGACAGCAATTCACCCTTACGCTGACTCACCAGGGATTAAACGTCCATGACACTGGGGACCCAGGACCAAGTACCCCAGCCAGTAGCACCCCGCTTTGGGCAGACACCCACCTAGAGGAGGTAGTGGCAAGCTTAGCAAGCTGGCCGTGCACAGCAGGGCATGTGGCCAGGTGACCAGTTCATCCCAAACTGGACTCTCCAACTGAACCCATAGGCTTGAGATTGGGCAGAAGAACAGTTCTGAAGTTCACCAGCTAGAACCATAGTCCCTAGGCTCACGTGTTGTAGAATAGTCGCTGATGACAGGGGCAGCTGTCCTTTTATTGCCCTCAGTCAACATTTTAATGCATTGGCCCCCATAAGATTGGTGGGAGATAATCATGGCTGTTACATCATTGTTGTCAGTTCAATCCGACTACATAATCTCATTCTGATAAAGCAGCTTTTCTGCTTCAGCCAGACAAGGCTGAACAGCACCTATTATACATCAGGGGGGCTAATGCAATACACAGGTGATGTAATTAGCAGGTCCTTTCCCATACATCTGCTGGATTGTTAGTCAGACCAAAAGGCACCTCATAGTTGATTCATGTTGCTGTCGAAGTCAGACAGCTACAGGAAATACACATTAAACAATAGCTCAAGTCCCTGACTGTCTCCCCAAAACGATTGAAAAAGAAAAAAGTACACCATATGCAAACTAAGAACAATCCACAAGTGGCCAGGTGTTATCATCAGTGAGCATGATGCTGTCACATCCCCAACATATGCTAACCTTGTAAACCTGTTGGGGTGTGTCAGATCAGAGCCAGTCTCGATGACACTCTTCCCTCTACCGGCTTTCTAACTGTTATCCAGGTTGTTAATGGTTTTCATTAAGCTGGCATGGAGTGCCTTTGTTTATAGGGGATGTTTTTCTCAAAACCTATATACACCAAATTGTGCCAAATTGAACCACTTTTTGGCTCAATTTACACTAAAATCTAGGTGAACTATTTAGTAAGTATGGGCTAATGTCTTTACCAACCTAGCGTAATTACTGTATATCTAAAGTACCACCTTTGATTAACATCAGCTATCTAATTAGTACTTTTAGAATTTAGCATTTTACTAAAATGGAACTTGCTTTTATTATTTGATGTTGTCAGTACACCCACTTTTTGGATAACAAAAAAAAAATCTGAAAAGCTGATCATGTGAACATAATCTTAAGGTTTACATCACATGGATACCTGATATTAATTTAAACTTGGCCATCCCAGTTATCAAACATTTGACAACCTAATGCTTGAACAGGGTATTCATGTGTCAATGGACAAGTACAAATCAGTTAAACAGACAATTAAACCAAGTGTCCCTTCAAACCAGGACACCATTATGAACTTTTAAGTACTAAATAGGCAAAAGCAATATTAACAACAGCACAAATTGTACAATAGTAACCGAATGTTTTTTGCTATTCTGAAATCAGTGGGCAAAGAAAAAAATAATAGTATTGTATATTAAAATGATGCTAGAAATAACAGACTGTATTGTCAGAAAATAAACTAGTTTTTATAAACTATTATTTACATTATGCTTTTTTATATAAATTTATACGCTGGTGTATTAAAAAAAAAAAGATCTATGCCATTGTATATTACATTATAATTAGGGATGAGCGAACCCGAACTGTATAGTTCGGGTTCGTACCGAATTTTGGGGTGTCCGTGACACGGACCCGAACCCGAACATTTTCGTAAAAGTCCGGGTTCGGGTTCGGTGTTCGGCGCTTTCTTGGCGCTTTTTGAAAGGCTGCAAAGCAGCCAATCAACAAGCGTCATACTACTTGCCCCAAGAGGCCATCACAGCCATGCCTACTATTGGCATGGCTGTGATTGGCCAGTGCACCATGTGACCCAGCCTCTATTTAAGCTGGAGTCACGTAGCGCCGCACGTCACTCTGCTATGATCAGTATAGGGAGAGGTTGCAGCTGCGACGTTAGGGCGAGATTAGGCAGATTAACTCCTCCAAAAGACTTCATTCTGTGATCGATCTGCAGCTGTGGATCATTGAAGTGCTATTTTTGACTTGCTCACTTTTTTGAGGCTGCCCAGAGCGTTTTTAGATCACTTTTTTTCTGGGGTGATCGGCGGCCATTTTGTGACTTGTGGTGCGCCAGCACGAGCTATCACCAAGTGTATTTAACCATCGATAGTGTGGTTATTTTGTGCTATATCCTACATCAGCTGCAGGCTGAGCCTGTGTATCACGGTCGGCGTGGCTATCACATACGTGACACAGAGGGAGGGAACGAGGAAGGCCCTGCCCAAGTGAGAGGGAAGATGGTGACCCCTGACTCACCTGGCGGCTGGCACCTGGCTGCCCTGACGTCCCTAGACGGGTTCCTTACCCGTACGCCGATCACGTGCCTAAAGCCCTGGCTTTCCCTGAGCTGAGTAGTGAACAGGGCGATGGGAACACTAGTCCGCACCACTAACTCTAAGGGAAAACACCAAGGGGAGGACAGACAACACAGACTCAACATATATTCCCAGGTGGGCGACAACAGGAGACAACAATAAGCCAAACAGGGATCCGGAGGGTAGCACACAGGAACAACAACCAGGATTAACCACTCCAGTGGGTCAGTATAGATGTCCAGGCAGGAAGCTCTATAACTGGCAACTAGAGAAGTGTGAGGGGAGAATATAAGGAGGTAGGGAGTGGCAGACAAGAAACAGCTGAGGAGGAGAAGCTACGGATCCCTGAGAGAGACAAAAAGGACAGCAAGGCAAACACAGAAAACAATAACTAAGAAACACCGTGATCTTTAGATATAGAGCGCGCAGCCACCCGCTGCGACTTCCTGACCCCGGGTATAACGGAGTCAGACGTGGCTCTTGATACCCTCGTGACAGTACCCCCCCTTTCACGAGGGGCCTCCGGACACTCAGGACCAGGTCTCTCCAGATGAGAGGCATGGAAAGTCTGAATTAACCTGTTGGCGTTTACCTCTGACGCTGGAACCCACATTCTTTCCTCGAGACCGTAACCCCTCCAATGCACAAGATACTGAAGAGAGCGGCGGACCCGACGAGAATCAACAATTCTGGCTATTTGAAACTCCAGATTACCATCCACAATAACAGGAGGAGGTGGCAGCGGCGATGGTTCTAGAGGTGGAACATACTTCTTGAGTAACGATTTATGGAAGACGTTATGGATCTTAAAAGTCTGAGGTAGCTCCAGGCAAAAAGCCACAGGGTTAATGACGGCTACTATTTTATAGGGACCAATGAACCTAGGACCCAGTTTCCAAGAAGGAACCTTCAACTTAATATTCCTAGTAGACAACCACACATAGTCATTCACTCCTAGGTCCGGACCTGGCGACCGTTTCTTATCGGCCATGCATTTATATTTACCACTCATCTTTTTCAAGTTAACTTGCACCTTCTGCCATACCGATGAAAGAGATGAAGAAAACCTTTCCTCTTCGGGAACCCCAGAAGACCCCCCCTCTTTGAAAGTACAAAATTGGGGATGAAAACCGTATGCACCAAGGAATGGTGACTTGCCAGTGGACTCCTGATAATGATTATTTATGGCAAACTCAGCTAATGGTAAATATGATGACCACAACTCTTGGTTTTTAGACACAAAACACCTTAAATATGTTTCTAGGTTTTGGTTGGTACGCTCAGTCTGTCCATTCGACTGAGGATGGAAAGCTGAGGAAAAGGACAAGTGAACCCCCAAACGGGAACAAAAAGCTTTCCAAAACGTAGAAATAAACTGGGTTCCCCGATCCGAAACTACATCGGAAGGGACCCCGTGAAGCTTCACGATTTCACTGATAAACACCTGAGCGAGAGTTTTAGCATTAGGAAGTGCGGGTAGCGCAATAAAGTGTACCATTTTGCTAAACCTGTCTACTACTACCAAGATAACTGTTTTACCCGCCGACAACGGTAAGTCAGTGATGAAATCCATTGACAGATGTGTCCATGGCCTATTGGGGATGAAAAGTGGCAATAAAGACCCTGCTGGACGTGTATGAGAGATTTTCGCGCGTGCACAAGTAGAACAAGTAGACACAAAATCCATTACATCCTGACCCAACCTTGGCCACCAAAAACGACGAGATAAAAGCTCCAAGGTTGCTTTACTACCCGGGTGTCCAGCAAGTGCCGAATTATGATGTTCTTTTAATAATTCAAGACGCAGGTTTAACGGTACAAACAATTTCTCTGAGGGGCAAGAGGCCGGGGCGTCCCCCTGAGCCTCTAACACCTTTCCCTCTAGAACAGAGTGTACAGCAGAGACAACCACTCCTCTTTGTAAAATAGGTACCGGATCACAAACATTACCCCCTCCAGGGAAACTACGAGATAATGCGTCTGCCTTGGTATTTTTTGCCCCAGGACGATAGGTGATTACAAAGTTAAATCTGGTAAAGAATAGCGACCACCTAGCTTGTCTAGGGGTGAGACGTTTAGCCGATTCTAGGTACAGAAGGTTCTTGTGATCCGTAATCACCGTGACGGGGTGGATTGCTCCCTCTAAGAAGTGACGCCACTCTTCAAGCGCCAGTTTAATCGCCAACAGTTCCCTATTTCCAATATCATAATTCTTCTCCGCAGAAGATAATTTTTTGGAAAAGAAAGCGCAAGGACGCCATTTGCCAGGAGACGGACCCTGAGACAATACAGCTCCCACTCCCACCTCTGACGCATCTACCTCGACAATAAAAGGCTGGGAGACATCAGGTTGAATTAGAACAGGTGCCGAGGTAAACCTCTCCTTTAGAGAGGAAAATGCATCTTTAGCGGCGTCAGACCATTTGGAAAAATCCGTCCCCTTCCTAGTCATGTCGGTAAGGGGTTTAACGATCACTGAATAATTTTTAATGAACTTTCTATAGAAATTAGCGAAACCCAAAAACCATTGTAGGGCTTTAAGGTTCTCAGGAAGATCCCAATCTAAAATTGCCTGGACCTTCCCAGGATCCATGCGGAAACCTGAAGCAGATAATAGATATCCCAGGAACTGTAATTCCTGAACAGCGAAGACACATTTTTCAATTTTCGCATATAATTTATTCGTCCGTAGGACCTGCAGTACTTGCCTGACATGCACCTCATGTGTTTTCAGATCAGCCGAATAAATTAAGATATCATCTAGGTATATGACTACAAACCTGCCGATGAGATGACTAAAAATATCATTAACGAAATGTTGGAAGACAGCAGGGGCATTGGTCAGACCGAAAGGCATAACTAGATTTTCATAATGCCCCTCAGGGGTGTTAAAAGCTGTCTTCCACTCATCCCCTTCCCTGATACGAATCAGATTGTAGGCCCCCCTAAGATCAAGTTTGGAGAACCACTTAGCACCCGCAATCTGATTAAAAAGGTCAGGAATGAGAGGAAGAGGGTATGGGTCACGGATGGTTTTCTGGTTTAACTCACGGAAATCTAAGCAAGGACGCAGGCCCCCATCTTTCTTTTTAACAAAGAAAAACCCTGCAGCCACGGGTGAAGAAGAGGGTCTGATGTGTCCCTTAGCCAGACTCTCGGAGATATAATCTTTCATGGCTTGTCTCTCGGGACCCGAAAGATTATACAACCTGGACTTGGGTAATTTTGCCCCGGGAATCAGGTTAACCGGGCAATCATAAGGACGATGAGGTGGTAGTTTCTGACAACCCTTTTCAGAAAAAACGTCCTCAAAGTCCGAAATAAATGTAGGTAGGGAAGCTATGGAGGCGATTAAGCAATTGTTATTTAAGCAATTCTCTCTGCAATGCTCACTCCACTCCAATATCTCACTGGCCTGCCAATCCAAAACTGGATTGTGCGCTACCAACCAGGGAAGACCCAATACCACCGGAGAGGGAAGGCCCTCCAGAACGTAACATGAAAGACACTCATTATGGTGGTCCCCTACACGAAGGTGTAAATTACGAACAATGTGGGTGAGGTTTCTCTGAGACAGAGGGAGGGAACGAGGAAGGCCCTGCCCAAGTGAGAGGGAAGATGGTGACCCCTGACTCACCTGGCGGCTGGCACCTGGCTGCCCTGACGTCCCTAGACGGGTTCCTCACCCTTACGCCGATCACGTGCCTAAAGCCCTGGCTTTCCCTGAGCTGAGCCCTAGGTAGTGAACAGGGCGATGGGAACACTAGTCCGCACCACTAACTCTAAGGGAAAACACCAAGGGGAGGACAGACAACACAGACTCAACATATATTCCCAGGTGGGCGACAACAGGAGACAACAATAATCCAAACAGGGATCCGGAGGGTAGCACACAGGAACAACAACCAGGATTAACCACTCCAGTGGGTCAGTATAGATGTCCAGGCAGGAAGCTCTATAACTGGCAACTAGAGAAGTGTGAGGGGAGAATATAAGGAGGTAGGGAGTGGCAGACAAGAAACAGCTGAGGAGGAGAAGCTACGGATCCCTGAGAGAGACAAAAAGGACAGCAAGGCAAACACAGAAAACAATAACTAAGAAACACCGTGATCTTTATATATAGAGCGCGCAGCCACCCGCTGCGACTTCATGACCCCGGGTATAACGGAGTCAGACGTGGCTCTTGATACCCTCGTGACACTGTGTCACCGAAGTGCATTTAACCATCAACAGTCTGGTTATTTTTTGGCCATATACTACATCAGCTGCAGGCTGAGCCTGTTTCATCCAAGTGCATTTAACCATCAACAGTCTGATTATTTTTTGGCCATATACTACATCAGCTGCAGGCTGAGCCTGTGTCACCGAAGTGCATTTAACCATCAACAGTCTGGTTATTTTTTGGCCATATATTACATCAGGGGCAAGTTGAGCCTGTCACCCAGCGCCTAAAAATTAGACCTGACATTTCTATTCAACCAAAACTGCACAGTTTTAGCTGGTCAAGTTATTTGTAGTGACCGTCAAAGCAGACTTTTTGTTCTGGGTTGAAAAAGCATTCCCAAATTTGCCATTCTGAAAATTACTAGTTTGTGGTATTTCAGGCCTACTTGAAATCTATCCCAAAAAGAAAGTCTTACATTGAAGTTATTGATAGTATCATTCAGAAAAACCTAAGACACACGCTAGCGTGCTGATAGAAGTGTCATTCTGTGATTAAACCTATAACTGTCACACAGCGCAAAAAAAAAACAGGTCTCACATCTCTATTCAACCAAATCTGCACAGTTTTAGCTGGTCAAGTTATTTGTAGTGACCGTCAAAGCAGACTTTTTGTTCTGGGTTGAAAAAGCATTCCCAAATTTGCCATTCTGAAAATAACTAGTTTGTGGTATTTCAGGCGTACTTGAAATCTATCCCAAAAAGAAAATCTTACATTGAAGTTATTGATAGTATCATTCAGAAAAACCTAAGACACACGCTAGCATGCTGATAGAAGTGTCATTCTGTGATTAAACCTATAACTGTCACACAGCGCAAAAAAAAACAGGTCTCACATCTCTATTCAACCAAATCTGCACAGTTTTAGCTGGTCAAGTTATTTGTAGTGACCGTCAAAGCAGACTTTTTGTTCTGGGTTGAAAAAGCATTCCCAAATTTGCCATTCTGAAAATAACTAGTTTGTGGTATTTCAGGCCTACTTGAAATCTATCCCAAAAAGAAAATCTTACATTGAAGTTATTGATAGTATCATTCAGAAAAACCTAAGACACACGCTAGCATGCTGATAGAAGTGTCATTCTGTGATTAAACCTATAACTGTCACACAGCACAAAAAAAAACAGGTCTCACATCTCTATTCAACCAAATCTGCACAGTTTTAGCTGGTCAAGTTATTTGTAGTGACCGTCAAAGCAGACTTTTTGTTCTGGGTTGAAAAAGCATTCCCAAATTTGCCATTCTGAAAATAACTAGTTTGTGGTATTTCAGGCCTACTTGAAATCTATCCCAAAAAGAAAATCTTCCATTAAAGTTATTGATAGTATCATTCAGAAAAACCTAAGACACACGCTAGCGTGCTGATAGAAGTGTCATTCTGTGATTAAACCTATAACTGTCACACAGCGCAAAAAAAAACAGGTCTCACATCTCTATTCAACAAAATCTGCACAGTTTTAGCTGGTCAAGTTATTTGTAGTGACCGTCAAAGCAGACTTTTTGTTCTGGTTTGAAAAAGCATTCCCAAATTTGCCATTCTGAAAATAACTAGTTTGTGGTATTTCAGGCCTACTTGAAATCTATCCCAAAAAGAAAATCTTACATTGAAGTTATTGATAGTATCATTCAGAAAAACCTAAGACACACGCTAGCGTGCTGATAGAAGTGTCATTCTGTGATTAAACCTATAACTGTCACACAGCGCAAAAAAAAACAGGTCTCACATCTCTATTCAACCAAATCTGCACAGTTTTAGCTGGTCAATTTATTTGTAGTGACCGTCAAAGCAGACTTTTTGTTCTGGGTTGAAAAAGCATTCCCAAATTTGCCATTCTGAAAATAACTAGTTTGTGGTATTTCAGGCCTACTTGAAATCTATCCCAAAAAGAAAATCTTCCATTAAAGTTATTGATAGTATCATTCAGAAAAACCTAAGACACACGCTAGCGTGCTGATAGAAGTGTCATTCTGTGATTAAACCTATAACTGTCACACAGCGCAAAAAAAAACAGGTCTCACATCTCTATTCAACCAAATCTGCACAGTTTTAGCTGGTCAAGTTATTTGTAGTGACCGTCAAAGCAGACTTTTTGTTCTGGGTTAAAAAAGCATTCCCAAATTTGCCATTCTGAAAATAACTAGTTTGTGGTATTTCAGGCCTACTTGAAATCTATCCCAAAAAGAAAATCTTCCATTAAAGTTATTGATAGTATCATTCAGAAAAACCTAAGACACACGCTAGCGTGCTGATAGAAGTGTCATTCTGTGATTAAACCTATAACTGTCACACAGCGCAAAAAAAAACAGGTCTCACATCTCTATTCAACCAAATCTGCACAGTTTTAGCTGGTCAAGTTATTTGTAGTGACCGTCAAAGCAGACTTTTTGATCTGGGTTGAAAAAGCATTCCCAAATTTGCCATTCTGAAAATAACTATTTTGTGGTATTTCAGGCCTACTTGAAATCTATCCCAAAAAGAAAATCTTACATTGAAGTTATTGATAGTATCATTCAGAAAAACCTAAGACACACGCTAGCGTGCTGATAGAAGTGTCATTCTGTGATTAAACCTATAACTGTCACACAGCGCAAAAAAAAACAGGTCTCACATCTCTATTCAACCAAATCTGCACAGTTTTAGCTGGTCAAGTTATTTGTAGTGACTGTCAAAGCAGACTTTTTGTTCTGGGTTGAAAAAGCATTCCCAAATTTGCCATTCTGAAAATAACTAGTTTGTGGTATTTCAGGCCTACTTGAAATCTATCCCAAAAAGAAAATCTTACATTGAAGTTATTGATAGTATCATTCAGAAAAACCTAAGACACACGCTAGCGTGCTGATAGAAGTGTAATTCTGTGATTAAACCTATAACTGTCACACAGCGCAAAAAAAAACAGGTCTCACATCTCTATTCAACCAAATCTGCACAGTTTTAGCTGGTCAAGTTATTTGTAGTGACCGTCAAAGCAGACTTTTTGTTCTGGGTTGAAAAAGCATTCCCAAATTTGCCATTCTGAAAATAACTAGTTTGTGGTATTTCAGGCCTACTTGAAATCTATCCCAAAAAGAAAATCTTCCATTAAAATTATTGATAGTATCTTTCAGAAAAACCTAAGACACACGCTAGCGTGCTGATAGAAGTGTCATTCTGTGATTAAACCTATAACTGTCACACAGCGCAAAAAAAAAAAGGTCTCACATCTCTATTCAACCAAATCTGCACAGTTTTAGCTAGTCAAGTTATTTGTAGTGACCGTCAAAGCAGACTTTTTGTTCTGGGTTGAAAAAGCATTCCCAAATTTGCCATTCTGAAAATAACTAGTTTGTGGTATTTCAGGCCTACTTGAAATCTATCCCAAAAAGAAAATCTTCCATTAAAGTTATTGATAGTATCATTCAGAAAAACCTAAGACACACGCTAGCGTGCTGATAGAAGTGTCATTCTGTGATTAAACCTATAACTGTCACACAGCGCAAAAAAAAACAGGTCTCACATCTCTATTCAACCAAATCTGCACAGTTTTAGCTGGTCAAGTTATTTGTAGTGACCGTCAAAGCAGACTTTTTGTTCTGGGTTGAAAAAGCATTCCCAAATTTGCCATTCTGAAAATAACTAGTTTGTGGTATTTCAGGCCTACTTGAAATCTATCCCAAAAAGAAAATCTTACATTGAAGTTATTGATAGTATCATTCAGAAAAACCTAAGACACACGCTAGCGTGCTGATAGAAGTGTCATTCTGTGATTAAACCTATAACTGTCACACAGCGCAAAAAAAAACAGGTCTCACATCTCTATTCAACCAAATCTGCACAGTTTTAGCTGGTCAATTTATTTGTAGTGACCGTCAAAGCAGACTTTTTGTTCTGGGTTGAAAAAGCATTCCCAAATTTGCCATTCTGAAAATAACTAGTTTGTGGTATTTCAGGCCTACTTGAAATCTATCCCAAAAAGAAAATCTTCCATTAAAGTTATTGATAGTATCATTCAGAAAAACCTAAGACACACGCTAGCGTGCTGATAGAAGTGTCATTCTGTGATTAAACCTATAACTGTCACACAGCGCAAAAAAAAACAGGTCTCACATCTCTATTCAACCAAATCTGCACAGTTTTAGCTGGTCAAGTTATTTGTAGTGACCGTCAAAGCAGACTTTTTGTTCTGGGTTAAAAAAGCATTCCCAAATATGCCATTCTGAAAATAACTAGTTTGTGGTATTTCAGGCCTACTTGAAATCTATCCCAAAAAGAAAATCTTCCATTAAAGTTATTGATAGTATCATTCAGAAAAACCTAAGACACACGCTAGCGTGCTGATAGAAGTGTCATTCTGTGATTAAACCTATAACTGTCACACAGCGCAAAAAAAAACAGGTCTCACATCTCTATTCAACCAAATCTGCACAGTTTTAGCTGGTCAAGTTATTTGTAGTGACCGTCAAAGCAGACTTTTTGATCTGGGTTGAAAAAGCATTCCCAAATTTGCCATTCTGAAAATAACTAGTTTGTGGTATTTCAGGCCTACTTGAAATCTATCCCAAAAAGAAAATCTTACATTGAAGTTATTGATAGTATCATTCAGAAAAACCTAAGACACACGCTAGCGTGCTGATAGAAGTGTCATTCTGTGATTAAACCTATAACTGTCACACAGCGCAAAAAAAAACAGGTCTCACATCTCTATTCAACCAAATCTGCACAGTTTTAGCTGGTCAAGTTATTTGTAGTGACTGTCAAAGCAGACTTTTTGTTCTGGGTTGAAAAAGCATTCCCAAATTTGCCATTCTGAAAATAACTAGTTTGTGGTATTTCAGGCCTACTTGAAATCTATCCCAAAAAGAAAATCTTACATTGAAGTTATTGATAGTATCATTCAGAAAAACCTAAGACACACGCTAGCGTGCTGATAGAAGTGTCATTCTGTGATTAAACCTATAACTGTCACACAGCGCAAAAAAAAACAGGTCTCACATCTCTATTCAACCAAATCTGCACAGTTTTAGCTGGTCAAGTTATTTGTAGTGACTGTCAAAGCAGACTTTTTGTTCTGGGTTGAAAAAGCATTCCCAAATTTGCCATTCTGAAAATAACTAGTTTGTGGTATTTCAGGCCTACTTGAAATCTATCCCAAAAAGAAAATCTTCCATTAAAGTTATTGATAGTATCTTTCAGAAAAACCTAAGACACACGCTAGCGTGCTGATAGAAGTGTCATTCTGTGATTAAACCTATAACTGTCACACAGCGCAAAAAAAAACAGGTCTCACATCTCTATTCAACCAAATCTTCACAGTTTTAGCTGGTCAAGTTATTTGTAGTGCCCGTCAAAGCAGACTTTTTGTTCTGGGTTGAAAAAGCATTCCCAAATTTGCCATTCTGAAAATAACTAGTTTGTGGTATTTCAGGCCTACTTGAAATCTATCCCAAAAAGAAAATCTTCCATTAAAGTTATTGATAGTATCATTCAGAAAAACCTAAGACACACGCTAGCGTGCTGATAGAAGTGTCATTCTGTGATTAAACCTATAACTGTCACACAGCGCAAAAAAAAACAGGTCTCACATCTCTATTCAACCAAATCTGCACAGTTTTAGCTGGTCAAGTTATTTGTAGTGACCGTCAAAGCAGACTTTTTGTTCTGGGTTAAAAAAGCATTCCCAAATTTGCCATTCTGAAAATAACTAGTTTGTGTTATTTCAGGCCTACTTGAAATCTATCCCAAAAAGAAAATCTTCCATTAAAGTTATTGATAGTATCATTCAGAAAAACCTAAGACACACGCTAGCGTGCTGATAGAAGTGTCATTCTGTGATTAAACCTATAACTGTCACACAGCGCAAAAAAAAAACAGGTCTCACATCTCTATTCAACCAAATCTGCACAGTTTTAGCTGGTCAAGTTATTTGTAGTGACCGTCAAAGCAGACTTTTTGTTCTGGGTTGAAAAAGCATTCCCAAATTTGCCATTCTGAAAATAACTAGTTTGTGGTATTTCAGGCCTACTTGAAATCTATCCCAAAAAGAAAATCTTACATTGAAGTTATTGATAGTATCATTCAGAAAAACCTAAGACACACGCTAGCGTGCTGATAGAAGTGTCATTCTGTGATTAAACCTATAACTGTCACACAGCGCAAAAAAAAACAGGTCTTACATCTCTATTCAACCAAATCTGCACAGTTTTAGCTGGTCAAGTTATTTGTAGTGACCGTCAAAGCAGACTTTTTGTTCTGGGTTAAAAAAGCATTCCCAAATTTGCCATTCTGAAAATAACTAGTTTGTGGTATTTCAGGCCTACTTGAAATCTATCCCAAAAAGAAAATCTTACATTGAAGTTATTGATAGTATCATTCAGAAAAACCTAAGACACACGCTAGCGTGCTGATAGAAGTGTCATTCTGTGATTAAACCTATAACTGTCACACAGCGCAAAAAAAAACAGGTCTCACATCTCTATTCAACCAAATCTGCACAGTTTTAGCTGGTCAAGTTATTTGTAGTGACCGTCAAAGCAGACTTTTTGTTCTGGGTTGAAAAAGCATTCCCAAATTTGCCATTCTGAAAATAACTAGTTTGTGGTATTTCAGGCCTACTTGAAATCTATTCCAAAAAGAAAATCTTCC
This sequence comes from Bufo bufo, assembly GCF_905171765.1. Classification (NCBI taxonomy): domain Eukaryota; kingdom Metazoa; phylum Chordata; class Amphibia; order Anura; family Bufonidae; genus Bufo; species Bufo bufo. Next base: position 501,126,146 of record NC_053391.1, read on the forward strand.
ATTAAAGTTATTGATAGTATCATTCAGAAAAACCTAAGACACACGCTAGCGTGCTGATAGAAGTGTCATTCTGTGATTAAACCTATAACTGTCACACAGCGCAAAAAAAAACAGGTCTCACATCTCTATTCAACCAAATCTGCACAGTTTTAGCTGGTCAAGTTATTTGTAGTGACCGTCAAAGCAGACTTTTTGTTCTGGGTTGAAAAAGCATTCCCAAATTTGCCATTCTGAAAATAACTAGTTTGTGGTATTTCAGGCCTACTTGAAATCTATCCCAAAAAGAAAATCTTACATTGAAGTTATTGATAGTATCATTCAGAAAAACCTAAGACACACGCTAGCGTGCTGATAGAAGTGTCATTCTGTGATTAAACCTATAACTGTCACACAGCGCAAAAAAAAACAGGTCTTACATCTCTATTCAACCAAATCTGCACAGTTTTAGCTGGTCAAGTTATTTGTTGTTACCGTCAAAGCAGACTTTTTGTTCTGGGTTAAAAAAGCATTCCCAAATTTGCCATTCTGAAAATAACTAGTTTGTGGTATTTCAGGCCTACTTGAAATCTATCCCAAAAAGAAAATCTTACATTGAAGTTATTGATAGTATCATTCAGAAAAACCTAAGACACACGCTAGCGTGCTGATAGAAGTGTCATTCTGTGATTAAACCTATAACTGTCACACAGCGCAAAAAAAAACAGGTCTCACATCTCTATTCAACCAAATCTGCACAGTTTTAGCTGGTCAAGTTATTTGTAGTGACCGTCAAAGCAGACTTTTTGTTCTGGGTTGAAAAAGCATTCCCAAATTTGCCATTCTGAAAATAACTAGTTTGTGGTATTTCAGGCCTACTTGAAATCTATTCCAAAAAGAAAATCTTCCATTAAAGTTATTGATAGTATCATTCAGAAAAACCTAAGACACACGCTAGCGTGCTGATAGAAGTGTCATTCTGTGATTAAACCTATAACTGTCACACAGCGCAAAAAAAAACAGGTCTCACATCTCTATTCAACAAAATCTGCACAGTTTTAGCTGGTCAAGTTATTTGTAGTGACCGTCAAAGCAGACTTTTTGTTCTGGGTTGAAAAAGCATTCCCAAATTTGCCATTCTGAAAATAACTAGTTTGTGGTATTTCAGGCCTACTTGAAATCTATCCCAAAAAGAAAATCTTCCATTAAAGTTATTGATAGTATCATTCAGAAAAACCTAAGACACACGCTAGCGTGCTGATAGAAGTGTCATTCTGTGATTAAACCTATAACTGTCACACAGCGCAAAAAAAAACAGGTCTCACATCTCTATTCAACCAAATCTGCACAGTTTTAGCTGGTCAAGTTATTTGTAGTGACCGTCAAAGCAGACTTTTTGTTCTGGGTTGAAAAAGCATTCCCAAATTTGCCATTCTGAAAATAACTAGTTTGTGGTATTTCAGGCCTACTTGAAATCTATCCCAAAAAGAAAATCTTCCATTAAAGTTATTGATAGTATCATTCAGAAAAACCTAAGACACACGCTAGCGTGCTGATAGAAGTGTCATTCTGTGATTAAACCTATAACTGTCACACAGCGCAAAAAAAAACCAGGACTCACATCTCTATTCAACCAAATCTGCACAGTTTTAGCTGGTCAAGTTATTTGTAGTGACCGTCAAAGCAGACTTTTTGTTCTGGGTTGAAAAAGCATTCCCAAATTTGCCATTCTGAAAATAACTAGTTTGTGGTATTTCAGGCCTACTTGAAATCTATCCCAAAAAGAAAATCTTCCATTAAAGTTATTGATAGTATCATTCAGAAAAACCTAAGACACATGCTAGCGTGCTGATAGAAGTGTCATTCTGTGATTAAACCTATAACTGTCACACAGCGCAAAAAAAAACAGGTCTCACATCTCTATTCAACCAAATCTGCACAGTTTTAGCTGGTCAAGTTATTTGTAGTGACCGTCAAAGCAGACTTTTTGTTCTGGGTTGAAAAAGCATTCCCAAATTTGCCATTCTGAAAATAACTAGTTTGTGGTATTTCAGGCCTACTTGAAATCTATCCCAAAAAGAAAATCTTACATTGAAGTTATTGATAGTATCATTCAGAAAAACCTAAGACACACGCTAGCGTGCTGATAGAAGTGTCATTCTGTGATTAAACCTATAACTGTCACACAGCGCAAAAAAAAACAGGTCTCACATCTCTATTCAACCAAATCTGCACAGTTTTAGCTGGTCAATTTATTTGTAGTGACCGTCAAAGCAGACTTTTTGTTCTGGGTTGAAAAAGCATTCCCAAATTTGCCATTCTGAAAATAACTAGTTTGTGGTATTTCAGGCCTACTTGAAATCTATCCCAAAAAGAAAATCTTCCATTAAAGTTATTGATAGTATCATTCAGAAAAACCTAAGACACACGCTAGCGTGCTGATAGAAGTGTCATTCTGTGATTAAACCTATAACTGTCACACAGCGCAAAAAAAAACAGGTCTCACATCTCTATTCAACCAAATCTGCACAGTTTTAGCTGGTCAAGTTATTTGTAGTGACCGTCAAAGCAGACTTTTTGTTCTGGGTTAAAAAAGCATTCCCAAATATGCCATTCTGAAAATAACTAGTTTGTGGTATTTCAGGCCTACTTGAAATCTATCCCAAAAAGAAAATCTTCCATTAAAGTTATTGATAGTATCATTCAGAAAAACCTAAGACACACGCTAGCGTGCTGATAGAAGTGTCATTCTGTGATTAAACCTATAACTGTCACACAGCGCAAAAAAAAACAGGTCTCACATCTCTATTCAACCAAATCTGCACAGTTTTAGCTGGTCAAGTTATTTGTAGTGACTGTCAAAGCAGACTTTTTGTTCTGGGTTGAAAAAGCATTCCCAAATTTGCCATTCTGAAAATAACTAGTTTGTGGTATTTCAGGCCTACTTGAAATCTATCCCAAAAAGAAAATCTTACATTGAAGTTATTGATAGTATCATTCAGAAAAACCTAAGACACACGCTAGCGTGCTGATAGAAGTGTCATTCTGTGATTAAACCTATAACTGTCACACAGCGCAAAAAAAAACAGGTCTCACATCTCTATTCAACCAAATCTGCACAGTTTTAGCTGGTCAAGTTATTTGTAGTGACTGTCAAAGCAGACTTTTTGTTCTGGGTTGAAAAAGCATTCCCAAATTTGCCATTCTGAAAATAACTAGTTTGTGGTATTTCAGGCCTACTTGAAATCTATCCCAAAAAGAAAATCTTACATTGAAGTTATTGATAGTATCATTCAGAAAAACCTAAGACACACGCTAGCGTGCTGATAGAAGTGTCATTCTGTGATTAAACCTATAACTGTCACACAGCGCAAAAAAAAACAGGTCTCACATCTCTATTCAACCAAATCTGCACAGTTTTAGCTGGTCAAGTTATTTGTAGTGACCGTCAAAGCAGACTTTTTGTTCTGGGTTGAAAAAGCATTCCCAAATTTGCCATTCTGAAAATAACTAGTTTGTGGTATTTCAGGCCTACTTGAAATCTATCCCAAAAAGAAAATCTTACATTGAAGTTATTGATAGTATCATTCAGAAAAACCTAAGACACACGCTAGCGTGCTGATAGAAGTGTCATTCTGTGATTAAACCTATAACTGTCACACAGCGCAAAAAAAAACAGGTCTCACATCTCTATTCAACCAAATCTGCACAGTTTTAGCTGGTCAATTTATTTGTAGTGACCGTCAAAGCAGACTTTTTGTTCTGGGTTGAAAAAGCATTCCCAAATTTGCCATTCTGAAAATAACTAGTTTGTGGTATTTCAGGCCTACTTGAAATCTATCCCAAAAAGAAAATCTTCCATTAAAGTTATTGATAGTATCATTCAGAAAAACCTAAGACACACGCTAGCGTGCTGATAGAAGTGTCATTCTGTGATTAAACCTATAACTGTCACACAGCGCAAAAAAAAACAGGTCTCACATCTCTATTCAACCAAATCTGCACAGTTTTAGCTGGTCAAGTTATTTGTAGTGACCGTCAAAGCAGACTTTTTGTTCTGGGTTAAAAAAGCATTCCCAAATACGCCATTCTGAAAATAACTAGTTTGTGGTATTTCAGGCCTACTTGAAATCTATCCCAAAAAGAAAATCTTCCATTAAAGTTATTGATAGTATCATTCAGAAAAACCTAAGACACACGCTAGCGTGCTGATAGAAGTGTCATTCTGTGATTAAACCTATAACTGTCACACAGCGCAAAAAAAAACAGGTCTCACATCTCTATTCAACCAAATCTGCACAGTTTTAGCTGGTCAAGTTATTTGTAGTGACCGTCAAAGCAGACTTTTTGTTCTGGGTTGAAAAAGCATTCCCAAATTTGCCATTCTGAAAATAACTAGTTTGTGGTATTTCAGGCCTACTTGAAATCTATCCCAAAAAGAAAATCTTACATTGAAGTTATTGATAGTATCATTCAGAAAAACCTAAGACACACGCTAGCGTGCTGATAGAAGTGTCATTCTGTGATTAAACCTATAACTGTCACACAGCGCAAAAAAAAACAGGTCTCACATCTCTATTCAACCAAATCTGCACAGTTTTAGCTGGTCAAGTTATTTGTAGTGACTGTCAAAGCAGACTTTTTGTTCTGGGTTGAAAAAGCATTCCCAAATTTGCCATTCTGAAAATAACTAGTTTGTGGTATTTCAGGCCTACTTGAAATCTATCCCAAAAAGAAAATCTTACATTGAAGTTATTGATAGTATCATTCAGAAAAACCTAAGACACACGCTAGCGTGCTGATAGAAGTGTCATTCTGTGATTAAACCTATAACTGTCACACAGCGCAAAAAAAAACAGGTCTCACATCTCTATTCAACCAAATCTGCACAGTTTTAGCTGGTCAAGTTATTTGTAGTGACCGTCAAAGCAGACTTTTTGTTCTGGGTTGAAAAAGCATTCCCAAATTTGCCATTCTGAAAATAACTAGTTTGTGGTATTTCAGGCCTACTTGAAATCTATCCCAAAAAGAAAATCTTCCATTAAAGTTATTGATAGTATCTTTCAGAAAAACCTAAGACACACGCTAGCGTGCTGATAGAAGTGTCATTCTGTGATTAAACCTATAACTGTCACACAGCGCAAAAAAAAACAGGTCTCACATCTCTATTCAACCAAATCTTCACAGTTTTAGCTGGTCAAGTTATTTGTAGTGCCCGTCAAAGCAGACTTTTTGTTCTGGGTTGAAAAAGCATTCCCAAATTTGCCATTCTGAAAATAACTAGTTTGTGGTATTTCAGGCCTACTTGAAATCTATCCCAAAAAGAAAATCTTCCATTAAAGTTATTGATAGTATCATTCAGAAAAACCTAAGACACACGCTAGCGTGCTGATAGAAGTGTCATTCTGTGATTAAACCTATAACTGTCACACAGCGCAAAAAAAAACAGGTCTCACATCTCTATTCAACCAAATCTGCACAGTTTTAGCTGGTCAAGTTATTTGTAGTGACCGTCAAAGCAGACTTTTTGTTCTGGGTTAAAAAAGCATTCCCAAATTTGCCATTCTGAAAATAACTAGTTTGTGTTATTTCAGGCCTACTTGAAATCTATCCCAAAAAGAAAATCTTCCATTAAAGTTATTGATAGTATCATTTAGAAAAACCTAAGACACACGCTAGCGTGCTGATAGAAGTGTCATTCTGTGATTAAACCTATAACTGTCACACAGCGCAAAAAAAAACAGGTCTCACATCTCTATTCAACCAAATCTGCACAGTTTTAGCTGGTCAAGTTATTTGTAGTGACCGTCAAAGCAGACTTTTTGTTCTGGGTTGAAAAAGCATTCCCAAATTTGCCATTCTGAAAATAACTAGTTTGTGGTATTTCAGGCCTACTTGAAATCTATCCCAAAAAGAAAATCTTACATTGAAGTTATTGATAGTATCATTCAGAAAAACCTAAGACACACGCTAGCGTGCTGATAGAAGTGTCATTCTGTGATTAAACCTATAACTGTCACACAGCGCAAAAAAAAACAGGTCTTACATCTCTATTCAACCAAATCTGCACAGTTTTAGCTGGTCAAGTTATTTGTAGTGACCGTCAAAGCAGACTTTTTGTTCTGGGTTAAAAAAGCATTCCCAAATTTGCCATTCTGAAAATAACTAGTTTGTGGTATTTCAGGCCTACTTGAAATCTATCCCAAAAAGAAAATCTTACATTGAAGTTATTGATAGTATCATTCAGAAAAACCTAAGACACACGCTAGCGTGCTGATAGAAGTGTCATTCTGTGATTAAACCTATAACTGTCACACAGCGCAAAAAAAAACAGGTCTCACATCTCTATTCAACCAAATCTGCACAGTTTTAGCTGGTCAAGTTATTTGTAGTGACCGTCAAAGCAGACTTTTTGTTCTGGGTTGAAAAAGCATTCCCAAATTTGCCATTCTGAAAATAACTAGTTTGTGGTATTTCAGGCCTACTTGAAATCTATTCCAAAAAGAAAATCTTCCATTAAAGTTATTGATAGTATCATTCAGAAAAACCTAAGACACACGCTAGCGTGCTGATAGAAGTGTCATTCTGTGATTAAACCTATAACTGTCACACAGCGCAAAAAAAAACAGGTCTCACATCTCTATTCAACCAAATCTGCACAGTTTTAGCTGGTCAAGTTATTTGTAGTGACCGTCAAAGCAGACTTTTTGTTCTGGGTTGAAAAAGCATTCCCAAATTTGCCATTCTGAAAATAACTAGTTTGTGGTATTTCAGGCCTACTTGAAATCTATCCCAAAAAGAAAATCTTACATTGAAGTTATTGATAGTATCATTCAGAAAAACCTAAGACACACGCTAGCGTGCTGATAGAAGTGTCATTCTGTGATTAAACCTATAACTGTCACACAGCGCAAAAAAAAACAGGTCTTACATCTCTATTCAACCAAATCTGCACAGTTTTAGCTGGTCAAGTTATTTGTAGTGACCGTCAAAGCAGACTTTTTGTTCTGGGTTAAAAAAGCATTCCCAAATTTGCCATTCTGAAAATAACTAGTTTGTGGTATTTCAGGCCTACTTGAAATCTATCCCAAAAAGAAAATCTTACATTGAAGTTATTGATAGTATCATTCAGAAAAACCTAAGACACACGCTAGCGTGCTGATAGAAGTGTCATTCTGTGATTAAACCTATAACTGTCACACAGCGCAAAAAAAAACAGGTCTCACATCTCTATTCAACCAAATCTGCACAGTTTTAGCTGGTCAAGTTATTTGTAGTGACCGTCAAAGCAGACTTTTTGTTCTGGGTTGAAAAAGCATTCCCAAATTTGCCATTCTGAAAATAACTAGTTTGTGGTATTTCAGGCCTACTTGAAATCTATTCCAAAAAGAAAATCTTCCATTAAAGTTATTGATAGTATCATTCAGAAAAACCTAAGACACACGCTAGCGTGCTGATAGAAGTGTCATTCTGTGATTAAACCTATAACTGTCACACAGCGCAAAAAAAAACAGGTCTCACATCTCTATTCAACAAAATCTGCACAGTTTTAGCTGGTCAAGTTATTTGTAGTGACCGTCAAAGCAGACTTTTTGTTCTGGGTTGAAAAAGCATTCCCAAATTTGCCATTCTGAAAATAACTAGTTTGTGGTATTTCAGGCCTACTTGAAATCTATCCCAAAAAGAAAATCTTCCATTAAAGTTATTGATAGTATCATTCAGAAAAACCTAAGACACACGCTAGCGTGCTGATAGAAGTGTCATTCTGTGATTAAACCTATAACTGTCACACAGCGCAAAAAAAAACAGGTCTCACATCTCTATTCAACCAAATCTGCACAGTTTTAGCTGGTCAAGTTATTTGTAGTGACCGTCAAAGCAGACTTTTTGTTCTGGGTTGAAAAAGCATTCCCAAATTTGCCATTCTGAAAATAACTAGTTTGTGGTATTTCAGGCCTACTTGAAATCTATCCCAAAAAGAAAATCTTCCATTAAAGTTATTGATAGTATCATTCAGAAAAACCTAAGACACACGCTAGCGTGCTGATAGAAGTGTCATTCTGTGATTAAACCTATAACTGTCACACAGCGCAAAAAAAAACCAGGTCTCACATCTCTATTCAACCAAATCTGCACAGTTTTAGCTGGTCAAGTTATTTGTAGTGACCGTCAAAGCAGACTTTTTGTTCTGGGTTGAAAAAGCATTCCCAAATTTGCCATTCTGAAAATAACTAGTTTGTGGTATTTCAGGCCTACTTGAAATCTATCCCAAAAAGAAAATCTTACATTGAAGTTATTGATAGTATTATTCAGAAAAACCTAAGACACACGCTAGCGTGCTGATAGAAGTGTCATTCTGTGATTAAACCTATAACTGTCATACAGCGCAAAAAAAAACAGGTCTCACATCTCCTCTATTCAACCAAATCTGCACAGCTTTAGCTGGTCAAGTTATTTGTAGTGCCCGTCAAAGCAGACTTTTTGTTCTGGGTTGAAAAAGCATTCCCAAATTTGCCATTCTGAAAATAACTAGTTTGTGGTATTTCAGGCCTACTTGAAATCTATCCCAAAAAGAAAATCTTACATTGAAGTTATTGATAGTATCATTCAGAAAAACCTAAGACACACGCTAGCGTGCTGATAGAAGTGTCATTCTGTGATTAAACCTATAACTGTCACACAGCGCAAAAAAAAAACAGGTCTCACATCTCTATTCAACCAAATCTGCACAGTTTTAGCTGGTCAAGTTATTTGTAGTGACCGTCAAAGCAGACTTTTTGTTCTGGGTTGAAAAAGCATTCCCAAATTTGCCATTCTGAAAATAACTAGTTTGTGGTATTTCAGGCCTACTTGAAATCTATCCCAAAAAGAAAATCTTCCATTAAAGTTATTGATAGTATCATTCAGAAAAACCTAAGACACACGCTAGCGTGCTGATAGAAGTGTCATTCTGTGATTAAACCTATAACTGTCACACAGCGCAAAAAAAAACAGGTCTCACATCTTTATTCAACCAAATCTGCACAGTTTTAGCTGGTCAAGTTATTTGTAGTGACCGTCAAAGCAGACTTTTTGTTCTGGGTTGAAAAAGCATTCCCAAATTTGCCATTCTGAAAATAACTAGTTTGTGGTATTTCAGGCCTACTTGAAATCTATCCCAAAAAGAAAATCTTCCATTGAAGTTATTGATAGTATCATTCAGAAAAACCTAAGACACACGCTAGCGTGCTGATAGAAGTGTCATTCTGTGATTAAACCTATAACTGTCACACAGCGCAAAAAAAAACAGGTCTCACATCTCTATTCAACCAAATCTGCACAGTTTTAGCTGGTCAAGTTATTTGTAGTGACCGTCAATGCAGACTTTTTGTTCTGGGTTGAAAAAGCATTCCCAAATTTGCCATTCTCAAAATTGTGGTGAACGGGAACAATGAAGAAAACATCTAATAAGGGACGCGGACGTGGACATGGTCGTGGTGGTGTTAGTGGACCCTCTGGTGCTGGGAGAGGACGTTGCCGTTCTGCCACAGCCACACGTCCTAGTGAACCAACTACCTCAGGTCCCAGTAGCCTCCAGAATTTACAGGGATATTTGGCGGGCCCAATGCCGTTCTAAGGATGGTAAGGCCTGAGCAGGTACAGGCATTAGTCAATTGGGTGGCCGACAGTGCATCCAGCACGTTCACATTATCTCCCACCCAGTCTTCTGCAGAAAGCGCACAGATGGCGCATGAAAACCAAGCCCATCAGTCTGTCACATCACCCCCATGCATATCAGGGAAACTGTCTGAGCCTCAAGTTATGCAGCAGTCTCTTATGCTGTTTGAAGATTCTGCTGCCAGGGTTTTCAAAGGGCTTCCACCTAGCCCTTCACCAGGGGTGGAAGAGATAGAATGCACTAACGCACAACCACTTATGTTTCCTGATGATGAGGACATGGGAATACCACCTCAGCACGTCTCTGATGATGACGAAACACAGGTGCCAACTGCTGCGACTTTCTGCAGTGTGCAGACTGAACAGGAGGTCAGGGGTCAAGAATGGGTGAAAGACGATGCAGGGGACGATGAGGTCCTAGACCCCACATGGAATGAAGGTCGTGCCACTGACTTTCACAGTTCGGAGGAAGAGGCAGTGGTGAGACCGAGCCAACAGCGTAGCAAAAGAGGGAGCAGTGGGCAAAATCAGAACACCCGCCACCAAGAGACTCCGCCTGCTACTGACCGCCGCCATCTGGGACCGAGCACCCCAAAGGCAGCTTCAAGGAGTTCCCTGGCATGGCACTTCTTCAAACAATGTGCTGACGACAAGACCCGAGTGGTTTGCACGCTGTGCCATCAGAGCCTGAAGCGAGGCATTAACGTTCTGAACCTTAGCACAACCTGCATGACCAGGCACCTGCATGCAAAGCATGAACTGCAGTGGAGTAAACACCTTAAAAACAAGGAAGTCACTCAGGCTCCCCCTGCTACCTCTTCTGCTGCTGCCGCCTCGGCCTCTTCTGCTGCTGCCGCTGCCTCGGCCTCTTCTGCTGCTGCTGCCGCCGCCTCGGCCTCTTCCTCTGCCTCTGGAGGAACGTTGGCACCTGCCGCCCAGCAAACATGGGATGTACCACCAACACCACCACCTGCGTCACCAAGCATCTCAACCATGTCACACGGCAGCGTTCAGCTCTCCATCTCACAAACATTTGAGAGAAAGCGTAAATTCCCACCTAGCCACCCTCGATCCCTGGCCCTGAATGCCAGCATTTCTAAACTACTGGCCTATGAAATGCTGTCATTTAGGCTGGTGGACACACACAGCTTCAAACAGCTCATGTCACTTGCTGTCCCACAGTATGTTGTTCCCAGCCGCCACTACTTCTCTAAGAGAGCGTGCCTTCCCTGCACAAACAAGTGTCCGATAAAATCAAGTGTGCACTGCGCAACGCCATCTGTGGCAAGGTCCACCTAACCACAGATACGTGGACCAGTAAGCACGGCCAGGGACGCTATATCTCCCTAACTGCACACTGGGTAAATGTAGTGGCGGCTGGGCCCCAGGCGGAGAGCTATTTGGCGCACGTCCTTCCGCCGCCAAGGATCGCAGGGCAACATTCTTTGCCTCCTGTCTCCTCCTCCTCCTACTCAGCTTCCTCCTCCTCTTCTTCCACCTGCTCATCCAGTCAGCCACACACCTTCACCACCAACTTCAGCACAGCACGGGGTAAACGTCAGCAGGCCATTCTGAAACTCATATGTTTGGGGGACAGACCCCACACCGCACAGGAGTTGTGGCGGGGTATAGAACAACAGACCGACGAGTGGTTGCTGCCGGTGAGCCTCAAGCCCGGCCTGGTGGTGTGCGATAATGGGCGAAATCTCGTTGCAGCTCTGGGACTAGCCGGTTTGACGCACATCCCTTGCCTGGCGCATGTGCTGAATTTGGTGGTGCAGAAGTTCATTCGCAACTACCCCGACATGTCAGAGCTGCTGCATAAAGTGCGGGCCGTCTGTTCGCGCTTCCGGCGTTCACACCCTGCCGCTGCTCGCCTGTCTGCGCTACAGCGTAACTTCGGCCTTCCCGCTCACCGCCTCATATGCGACGTGCCCACCAGGTGGTATTCCACCTTGCATATGCTGGACAGACTGTGCGAGCAGCAGCAGGCCATAGTGGAGTTTCAGCTGCAGCACGCACGGGTCAGTCGCACTGCGGATCAGACCCACTTCACCACCAATGACTGGGCCTCCATGCGAGACCTGTGTGCCCTGTTGCGCTGTTTCGAGTACTCCACCAACATGGCCAGTGGCGATGACGCCGTTATCAGCGTTACAATACCACTTCTATGTCTCCTTGATAAAACACTTAGGGCGATGATGGAAGAGGAGGTGGCCCAGGAGGAAGAGGAGGAAGAGGGGTCATTTTTAGCACTTTCAGGCCAGTCTCTTCAAAGTGACTCAGAGGGAGGTTTTTTGCAACACCAGAGGCCAGGTACAAATGTGGCCAGACAGGGCCCACTACTGGAGGACGAGGAGGACGAGGATGAGGAGGAGGTGGAAGAGGATGAGGATGAAGCATGTTCACAGCGGGGTGGCACCCAAAGCAGCTCGGGCCCATCACTGGTGCGTGGCTGGGGGGAAACACAGGACGATGACGATACGCCTCCCACAGAGGACAGCTTGTCCTTACCTCTGGGCAGCCTGGCACACATGAGCGACTACATGCTGCAGTGCCTGCGCAACGACAGCAGAGTTGCCCACATTTTAACGTGTGCAGACTACTGGGTTGCCACCCTGCTGGATCCCCGGTACAAAGACAATGTGCCCACCTTACTTCCTACACTGGAGCGTGATAGGAAGATGCGCGAGTACAAGCGCACGTTGGTAGACGCGCTACTGAGAGCATTCCCAAATGTCACAGGGGAACCAGTGGAAGCCCAAGGCGAAGGCAGAGGAGGAGGAAGAGGTCGCCAACGCAGCTGTGTCACGGCCAGCTCCTCTGAGGGCAGGGTTAGCATGGCAGAGATGTGGAAAAGTTTTGTCACCACGCCACAGCTAACTGCACCACCTCCTGATACGGAACGTGTTAGCAGGAGGCAACATTTCACTAACATGGTGGAACAGTACCTGTGCACACCCCTCCACGTACTGACTGATGGTTCGGCCCCATTCAACTTCTGGGTCTCCAAATTGTCCACGTGGCCAGAGCTAGCCTTTTATGCCTTGGAGGTGCTGGCCTGCCCGGCGGCCAGCGTTTTGTCTGAACGTGTATTCAGCACGGCAGGGGGCGTCATTACAGACAAACGCAGCCGCCTGTCTACAGCCAATGTGGACAAGCTGACGTTAATAAAAATGAACCAGGCATGGATCCCACAGGACCTGTCCATCCCTTGTGCAGATTAGATATTAACTACCTCCCCTTAACAATATATTATTCTACTCCAGGGCACTTCCTCATTCAATACTATTTTTAATTTCATTTTACCATTATATTGTGGGGCAACCCGAAGTTGAATGAACCTCTCCTCTGTCTGGGTGCCGGGGCCTAAATGTGTGACAGTGGCCTGTTCCAGTGGTGGGTGACGTGAAGCCTGATTCTCTGCTATGACATGAATACAGATTCTGCGCTGACATAAGGCCAGATTCTCTGTTACGGGACCTCTCTCCTCTGCCTGGGCCTAAATGTGTGACAGTGGCCTGTTCCAGTGGTGGCTGACGTGAAGCCTGATTCTCTGCTATGACATGAAGACAGATTCTGCGCTGACATATGCCAGATTCTCTGTTACGGGACCGCTCTCCTCTGTCTGGGTGCCGGGGCCTAAATGTGTGACAGTGGCCTGTTCCAGTGGTGGGTGACGTGAAGCCTGATTCTCTGCTATGACATGAATACAGATTCTGCGCTGACATAAGGCCAGATTCTCTGTTACGGGACCTCTCTCCTCTGCCTGGGTGCCTGGGCCTAAATGTGTGACAGTGGCCTGTTCCAGTGATGGGTGACGTGAAGCCTGATTCTCTGCTATGACATTAAGACTGATTCTGCGCTGACATAAGGCCAGATTCTCTGTTACGGGACCTCTCTCCTCTGCCTGGGTGCCTGGGCCTAAATGTGTGACAGTGGCCTGTTCCAGTGGTGGGTGACGTGATGCCTGATTCTCTGCTATGACATGAAGACAGATTCTGTGCTGACATAAGGCCAGATTCTCTGTTACAGGACCTCTCTCCTCTGTCTGGGTGTCGGGGCCTAAATGTGTGACAGTGGCCTGTTCCAGTGGTGGGTGACGTGAAGCTTGATTCTCTGCTATGACCTGAAGACTGATTCTGCGCTGACATAAGGCCAGATTCTCTGTTACGGGACCTCTCTCCTCTGCCTGGGTGCCTGGGCCTAAATGTGTGACAGTGGCCTGTTCCAGTGGTGGGTGACGTGAAGCCTGATTCTCTGCTATGACATTAAGACAGATTCTGTGCTGACATAAGGCCAGATTCTCTGTTACGGGACCTCTCTCCTCTGCCTGGGTGCCTGGGCCTAAATGTGTGACAGTGGCCTGTTCCAGTGGTGGGTGACGTGATGCCCGATTCTCTGCTATGACATGAAGACAGATTCTGTGCTGACATAAGGCCAGATTCTCTGTTACAGGACCTCTCTCCTCTGTCTGGGTGCCGGGGCCTAAATGTGTGACAGTGGCCTGTTCCAGTGGTGGGTGACGTGAAGCTTGATTCTCTGCTATGACATAAAGACAGATTCTGCGCTGACATAAGGCCAGATTCTCTGTTACGGGACCGCACTCCTCTGTCTGGGTGCCGGGGCCTAAATGTGTGACAGTGGCCTGTTCCAGTGGTGGGTGACGTGAAGCCTGATTCTCTGCTATGACATGAAGACTGATTCTGCGCTGACATGAAGCCAGATTCTCTGCTATGGCATGAAGAGACTGATTCTCTGCTGACATGAAGCCAGATTCTTTGCTATGGCATGAAGAGACTGATTCTCTGCTGATGTGAAGCCAGATTCTCTGCTATGCCAATTGATATTGGTTCATTTTTATTTTTTTAATTTTAATTTTAATTCATTTCCCTATCCACATTTGTTTGCAGGGGATTTACCTACATGTTGCTGCCTTTTGCAGCCCTCTAGCTCTTTCCTGGGCTGTTTTACAGCCTTTTTAGTGCCCAAAAGTTCGGGTCCCCATTGACTTCAATGGGGTTCGGGACGAAGTTCGGATCGGGTTCGGATCCCGAACCCGAACATTTCCGGGAAGTTCGGCTGAACTTCTCGAACCCGAACATCCAGGTGTTCGCTCAACTCTAATTATAATATATATATATATATAATCAAAATAATCCTGTATTCTGTTCCCACACTAACCACTAATGGCAGGTTTACACAGCCCAATTATCGGCACATTATCAGGGATGTCAGTTCCTACGAGCGCCCATTCATGGTAATCTGCCTGTGTAAAGGTGCAGATGATCACCTGATGATAAGGGTAATGCTCATGGATCGGGGTGAAACAGTCATTCATGCAGGCAACTGAATTATTGTTTCTGGGCAGCAAATCGTGCTGTCTAAACAGTATTCTGCTGCCAGGAAACAATGCAACAATGCAGAGGACAAGAGCAACAGCAATAGTGATCACTCGTTCTCATACTGTGAAGGTGATCACTGCATGTAAATGCAGCACTTCACCCCCACAGAACGAGCAGCCAGCTATCAGGAAGGAAATCTCTTCCTTTCAGATAATCGACTGTTCCTCGGAGCATGTAAACCCATTTTAAGCCTAGTAATAAAGTGATACTTCCTGTTCTGTAAAGATCACTTCCCAACATTCATTTCCATAAAAGGCAGGATTACAATGAAATAGAAGACTTGTTAAAATGACCAGAGCTTAAAACACAGGATGACACCACTGGCAATAGGTGATAGGTCACAGACCATGCATACACAACTCATCCGTTGAAGTCGTCTCCAATCATCAGCTCCCTATGGTCCATGTAGTTGTTGTACTACTGTTAAAAGGGTTGTCTGGTTTCATGAAATTGATGACCTATCCTCAGAATAGGTCAACAGTTTCAGATTGGTGAAGCTCCGACTCTCGGCACCCTTACTGATCAGCTGTTTGAAGTGGCTGCAGTGATAGTGTGAGAGTTGTGTTCTCTTCAATGTTTACCTGAACAACATCTATGGTATACTAAGGGTTCAGAGTTATTACAAAGGATTGTCTCTTTCACTGAAAGAAAGCTGTAAATACACTGCACCACCATTACAATGTAAGGCATGCAAGTAAACACTGAAGAAAATGCAGCTCTCACACTAGTGGTGCAGCCCCGTCAAATAGCTGATCAGCAGGGGTGATGAATCTGATATTGATGACCTATCCCCGTGATGGCTAATCTCTGGCACTCAAGAGGTGGTAAAACTACAACTCCCAAGATGTACACTTGTTTGGCTGTTCTCAGAACTCCACAAAAGTGAAAGGAGCATGTTCGGAGTCGTAGTCTCACCACAGCTGGAGTGCCGAGGTAAGCCATCACTGACCCATCCTTGGGATAACGTCAAAAAGATATGTAGGAGCAGCACACAAAAGTTTCAGCGACTGCACCAGAATGCACCAGCCACGCCACAACCGCAGATCCTCAGCAGTCAGTAGATAGATAAATAAGTAAAAGGCGACGACGGCATCTCCGGTCTCTTTTTTATTGATAGTGCTTCAGTGAATGTGCACACACAGCGACAAATGCAACGTTTCGGCTACATCGTAGCCTTTGTCAAGCATGCTTGAAACCAGTATCATGAAACCAGAATATCCTTTTAACAAAGCAGAAAAATAATCTACTATCACAGGGATCAGCACCCAGCGCTCCAGGTTGTGAAACAACTATTTTGGTTCAAATATTTGGGTATTCATCAGAAAAGATTAACTGAAAAAGAAAATACATTAAATAAAAAAAAATATATTAATCAAATAAAACAAAACAAAAACATGACACTATTATTTATCCATCGAAATCCAGTGATCACGCTGCGCCGCGGGTCCTTTGGTATTTTTATTTTTTTTAATCAAGATGGGAGCGGACAGCTTCTCCGTGATCACGCGAATGAGGTGAGTCTTTTTTTAACCCCCGATTAACCCCTGAGCAGCTGAATGTGAGTCAAAGATTCTGCGTTCCGGATTGACCCCGGCATCTGAGGGGTTAAATGGCGTGGCGACATGATTGCCTGAAAAAGTGTCCCTTTCTCTCTCATTAATTCTCTAAATTGAATCACTGAAAATTCAGATTCATGAGAATCCAAATGTAAAAAGAAAAAAATGTTGGCAGAACTTTTACAATCGATTCACTCATCTCTAGTTGGCATATCTGTACACATAATGCCTGCTAGTGGTACCAACGTAACACCTTTTATATCTAGATAGATTATAAGTGCCTCCTTTGATGTCTGAGCTACACATTTTAGGTGTCTTTTCTTATGCTGCAGTTTATATGCAGCATATATTTTTGCTATTATCCCTTTCTGTTTTGCAAATCTAAATTCTCTGAGACGCTTAAAATAGTAAATCTACTTCCTACTTACAACATTAAAATATGTGTTGGAATACAATCTTTTAGTCATTTTGTTAGCTTGGCTTTGCCTTCTGTCACAGAGATATCCCTAGCGGCAGGCTTACTTTGGCAAACTGTAAATATGCCAATGTAGGGATGATATTTTAATAAAATGTGTCTGAATATTTGGAAAAAATAACTTTTGATTAGTTTGCATTTGGTCATAATATGTTGTGTGGATCTCATAGACATATGGGGAATGAGTAGCGTATTAAAAATTAAACATATAAAACCATGCAGTGCAAATCTGTATTTTGTTCAAATTATATATTCTGGAACAGTAATCATGTTGGATATGATAAAATGTGTGCTCTGCCAGACAGCTTGCATAGGGTATCCGAAATTGTTTTTCACAAAGTATTAGCGTAAATAATTGGAATAATTGGAAATCATTTTGTTAGATTTACTTTTCAAAGATTTATCATTTTCTTAAAAACATGAACTCCTTAGGGACATATACTATATAAATCTACTCAAGCAAACCCAAAAGTATGATGATTTCTATAGTGATCAGTAAATTCTGCTTGTTCTTAAACCTTATATAAAATAAAAGAACAGAAATAGAAAATGTTTTTTAAGTCTCACATTTAGTTGTACAGTATTTGGTTTTCTTAAACACTTGAAAATGAATATGACATAATATAGAGGATCCCGAATACACGAGCGAGAGAGTCTCATCCTGTCTGATCTCTGTGCATCACTTTGTTACTACACATAATGTAATTTATTCTACAGGGTGGCCATTTATATGGATACACCTTAATAAAATGGGAATGGTTGGTGATATTAACTTCCTGTTTGTGGCACATTAGTATATGTGAGGGGGGAAACTTTTCAAGATGGGTGGTGACCATGGCGGCCATTTTGAAGTCCACCATTTTGAATCCAACTTTTGTTTTTTCAATAGGAAGAGGGTCATGTGACACATCAAACTTATTGGGAATTTCACACGAAAAACAATGGTGTGCTTGGTTTTAACGTAACTTTATTCTTTCATGAGTTATTTACAAGTTTCTCTTTGTTTACAGCCATTGACATGTCGCCGAGGTTAACACGTGAGGAGCGGATAGAAATTGTCTTGATGTCTGGTGAACGCAGTAACCGGGTCATTGCAGCAGATTTCAATGCAAGACACCCTACGAGACCACCCATCTCCCATGCTACAGTTAGCAAACTGCTTGCTAAGTTTTGTGAAACTGGTTCAGTGTTGGATTTGCCAAAATGTGGATGCATGAAATCTGTCTCTAATGAAGAAACATCAGTGGCTGTCCTAGCTTCATTCAGCAAGAGCCCACAGCGTAGCACTCGCCGCATGTCACTGGAGAGTGGCATTATTCGAACATCCCTTCGGCGGATATTAGCTACTCACAAATGGCACCCTTACAAACTCCAGCTACTGCAGCATCTCAACGAGGATGACCCAGATCGGCGCACTGAATTTGCAGAATGGGCAAAACAAAAATTGGAACAGGACCCTCAGTTTACGCAGAAGATTTTGTTCAGTGATGAGGCAAACTTTTATGTGAATGGTGAAGTTAACAAACAAAACCACCGCTATTGGTCTGACACTAACCCACATTGGATAGATCCCTCCAAGACTGTTGGAACAAAAAAATTGATGGTATGGTGTGGTATATGGGGTGCAAAGATAGTGTGGCCATTTTTCATCAATGGAAACCTCAAGGCCACTGGATATGCGAAATTGCTACATGATGATGTGTTTCCCTCTTTATGCACTGAAGCTGGCACGTTCCCTGAGTTTTTCCAGCAAGATGGTGCACCACCACTTTTTGAGTGTCAGGTCCGAGCATTCCTAGATGAACAGTTTCCTGGAAAGTGGATTGGTCGTCGTGGGCCAGTTGAATAGCCCCCAAGGTCTCCCCCGATCTGACCCCCTTAGACTTTTATCTTTGGGATCATCTGAAGGCAATTGTCTATGCTGTGAAGATACGAGATGTGCAGCACCTGAAACTACGGACACTGGATGCCTGTGCTAGCATTTCTTTTGCGGTGTTGCTATCAGTGTGTGAAGAGTGGAAGAAGAGGGTTGCATTGACAATCCAACACAATGGGCAGCACATTGAACACATTTTATAAGTGGTCAGGAACTTGTAAATAACTCATGAAAGAATAAAGTTACGTTAAAACCAAGCACACCATTGTTTTTCTTGTGAAATTCCCAATAAGTTTGATGTGTCACATGACCCTCTTCCTATTGAAAAAACAAAAGTTGGATTCAAAATGGCGGACTTCAAAATGGCCGCCATGGTCACCACCGATATTGAAAAGTTTCCCCCTCACATATACTCATGTGCCACAAACAGGAAGTTAATATCACCAACCATTCCCATTTTATTAAGGTTTATCCATATAAATGGCCCACCCTGTATATACCTACTACTCTAGCAAAGCTGTGTAGCATTTCCATTTACTACCTATGTGCTACTAATACTTACAGTATGTACTGTATTAGTTTTTTTTTTTCCTAGAGGACACCACTTCTATTCTCGCTAAACATATACTAACTCATGCAAGAATTTCCTTATTTCACCCCAAAATCTCAAATAATATTTCAAAATGAACATTTTTGTTTTGATTTATCACACCTATTTCATCAATAACATTTACTCCAAACAGGAACCCTCTAGTTCCCATTGATTATGCTATGCCTCTGTGTGCATACATCTATTTGAACACATTACAGAAGTCTGTGTGCGAGACCTACATTTTCAGTGAGAAGATGACATGGTGGATCTGTGCAATGCTACTATACTTCCAACAACTTTAGATTCAGGGTCTCATGCTTTTGAATACTGGCAGCTGCCTGCATAAAGACTATTAGACACACTAGCAAATTCCTGCATAGCTTTTAGAAAAAAGATAGGTAGGTATATAAAAACTAAATTATATATATATATATATATATATATATATATAATATATTGGACAGATAACATTTGTTCCTTTGAACCTCTTGGCACTATGCCCTATAAATGTAGTGAGCTGGGACCTTATACTTAGATAGATTATGCTTACATACTGTAGATTTAAAGCATAGCAGATGTCGCAGTTGCCATAGGGGCCCATATCGGGGGCGGGATTCACGTTTTTTAGGATCCACCAACCAGGGGCCAAACAACCAAGGACCAACCAATCAGGCCACATTTTACCCTTTGAGAAATCGTACGCAAACACCAAAACCCATGTCACAAAGTTTGTCTTTGTTTTCCTGTACGAATGTAATTACCGTTTATGGGGTGATGCTATTACATCTAAACATTTATGATTACTTTTGATTTGGAATATGACTGTTTCTGATATTGTCTTATTCTCTAAATAGCTTCTATGGATTTACCTTATTCCCTGCACAAAATGCTACGTATATCTCTTATAAGAGCTTTGGCTTATTGTCCGCTCTTCTGCAACCCGACCTAGACGTTCGCACATTCGCAGGCTGCTAGGCAACGCGCACTGATCTTTCCCTGGTTCCCTTCCGCCCCACGTGACCGGACGATGCGCCTCAGGTACTGGTGCGCTGCGTTCCACAGGCACGGCGTTCCTCTATGTCAGGCATGCTCAACCTGCGGCCCTCCAGCTGTTTTAAAACTACAACTCCCACAATGCCCTGCTGTGGGCTGATAGCTGTAGGCAGACTGGGCATGCTGGGAGTTGTAGTTTTGCAACAGCTGGAGTGCCGCAGGTTGAGCATGCCTGCTCTATGTGGATCGCGTCGCTCCGGTCATGTGTCTCAGTCACGTGATCCGGGGGGCGTGTCTTTTGGGATTCAGGGCGCGCAATGCCTGTATAAACATGGCACCCTACACGCTTAACCGGCAAGCAGCTACCGGGTTACACATAGCTGCTTCACCAGTGTTCCCAAGTCTCCATGCGAGGAGCACCGCTTCAAAGGGACCACTGATGTCCCGGTTATTTATCCTTTTGATCCACTGATCTAAGGTAGGCCCCTTGTTCGTCTATTATTTATGTGTTCTTAATTCAATACTTTGAGCTGTTCCTTATACCATTGTATCCTTTTTTAGGATGGTTGTTTTCACCATATTGGATTACCTCCCCTGATGATATATGATTTGAAACGTGACACTTCGGGAACTATCCTCCAGGGCACAATAGGGACACTGTCCCACTCTAGTGTCAGGTATCCGGACGGGGTCGCCCCTTGCGGGGCAAGTACTCTGTATAGACAGGCAGGGCGTAACTAGCAATGTCCCTTCCCCATGCCTAGGGAAAAGTAGGGAGATCGGGTTCCTGCTGTGTTTGTACATCGAGTTACCTAGCGACAATACCAAGGTACCCATTAAGACATTCTGAGCTGGGGGGCGGAGACAACTTTAGAGGCAGATAGACATGTGAAGTGAGGCTCTGCTGCTAGCATATCCCTCATAGCTCACTGGACTCAAAATGGTAAAGATTGGAGGCCCTAAACACACTGACCCGGCGAAACACGGCCGATCTTCAAGCCAACCAGGAGAAATTGAGAAATTTATAAAGAAAGTTGCTGCAGTGGCGGTGAACAAAGAATCCAAGATGTCTCCCTGAACTCCGCGCACAGCAAGCCACAAGCAGACAGCGGCGGCAAGCGCTGACAAGGTAGGGGAATATTCCCCTGAGGCAGACTGTCTTTCATTCTCTCAGGCCTTTCTGTAAGAAGCCCTGGCAGACGCCTTAGGACCCCTTAGCCAAGACCTTATCTCTATTAAAGAGGATGTGCGCCACATATGCCGGAGAGTGGAAACGCTTGAAGAGGCTCAATCAGCAATTATAGTACAAAAGACCGAAGTGTCCTCTAGCCTGACTGTATGCCAAACCCATATAAATTCCCTATATAAAGCCCTGGAAGACCAGAAAAATAGGGGCAGACATAACAATTTACGCTTAAGATGCATTACTGAATCAATACCTTCTGCCCATATATCTGAAACAGTGATTCAGATCTGCCTAAAACTACTGGGACCAGACTCTGTTCATTTTTTTCTAATAGAAAGAGCACACAGGGCTCTTCGTCCAAAACCGCAACCTACAGAACCCCCCAGAGATGTGATCTGTAAAGTTTTACACTTTCCTGTTAAAGAAGCAATATTGGCAAGTGCTAGAAACACTACCCAATTGGAATGGGAGAACAGTGTCATCACCATTTTTCAGGATTTAGCTCAATCCACATAAAAAAAAAGCGAAGAGCACTAAAACTGCTTACAGATAGAGATGTCCCGAACTATTCACCGGCGAACAGTTCCCGGCGAACATAGCTTGTTCGCGTTTGCTGTGGCGGGCGAACATATGCGATGTTCGGTCCGCCCCCCTATACATCATCATTGAGTAAACTTTGACCCTGTACCTCACAGTCAGCAGACACATTCCAGCCAATCAGAATACCCTCCCTCCCAGACCCTCCCACCTCCTATCAAAAAGCAAGGACAGCATCCATCTTAGATTCATTCTGAAGCTGCAGTGTCACAAATTTGACTAAGTTGTAATCGCAATGCGATTAATACAGGTTATATTAATCGCATTGCGAATTCAACTTAGAGCTGGGTTCCTAATGGTTGTATTGCTAGAATATAACGAAGATTGAGAATATAGTGCTATATTCGTTATATTCGTCAATTCTAGCAATACAACCATTAGGAACTTAGCTCTAAGTTGAATTCGCAATGCGATTAATGCAGGTTATATTAATCGCATTGCGAATTCAACTTACTACACTCTGCGTCAACTACGTAATTTTCCATGGGAGTTTTCGTGGAAGTTCGTGTTCGCCATTCGCGAACGGAAAATTTTATGTTCACGGCATCTCTACTTACAGATTGGCTACGAGAACACAGGATCATATACAGGTGGACCTTTCCATTTGGACTTTCCTTTCTTCATGATGGTCAACACATCTCTATCTCCTCCTATTGTGATCTGGATAAAGCCTATGATCATCTTCTAATATCCCCATTACCCATTGATAACTGGGAAGAGGTCCAAAACCTGTCAGCATTACCAGATCTGCCTAAAGTTTTTTCATGGGAACTTCCTCGTACCCCAAAATCGCAAAGATCCAGGAGAGGAGGTTTCTCATCCACCCAGAAGAGACTCCCACTTATGGATAAGTAACCCGACCATCATCAACTGCTTATATCTCAAAGAAGAAGTCTAAAGACTCACTAAGCAAGATTATCTGTCATAAGTGTTAACACTTATTTGTATTCAGCTTTTATTATATATCTGCCTGAGAAGAGATAAGGGAATAATTGCTCCTAAACTAACAGTTCAGCTATATATATATCCGTTAAACTTGGGCTAGTTTAGGTTTCACCCTTTTATCACCCACCTAAGGCAACTTTGCCGCTTTTAATCAATTGCAAGTAGTGTAAATTCTCCATATTCAGCCTCCTATCATACACCCTCTTGAGCAGGGATAAGAGGTCACTCTCCTCTACTCCAAATGTGTCTCTTTATAATCTCTGCTCAACCTGAGCTAGTAAGAGCTATGTCCTTTTTCCGCCCACTCAGGACAACTTCACCACCTGGGTTCTGATGCAATTAGACACTGTCCACAGACCCCAATTACTGTAATACTCCAGTGTCAATAGTCTCAAAGAGAGAGCTACCTCATGGTATCTAACCTATCCCCCCTTATGATACTTGAGCAGAAATGCTTTGTTAACTGGTCTTCACTAGGTTTTTACAACCGTTCTTTGTTTTGTTCTCTATTTTATGTTAAATTTTTTTGTTCTTATGACAGGTACTGCCAGCTATTTTTGCTAAACACCCGAAGGAAGGGGGGACGTCTCTGGAACCTCGCTGCTCCACTTTCGGAGGCTAAGTACTCATATTGTCCAATCACACACGACATTCAAAAATTTAACAGCTGTGCACAGTTAGACATCCCTTTGTCATATGCCTGTCCTGTGCATAGCCTCATTTAACGTCAAGGGTTTTCACGCCCCATCCAAACGCAGTCAAATCTTCACCTATACGAAAAAAGAAAAATGATCAGCCCTGATTCTTCAGGAGACGCATTTTAAATTTAACCAGTATCCTAACCTTACCCGTTCAGTGTTTTCACACTGGTACCACTGTGGTTCAAACTCTTCTGCATCTAGAGGCGTGAGCATTGGGTTCCGGAGGGGCCTTCCCTTCACATATGTCTCACACATCCAAGATGTGGAAGGTAGATACATCTTGGAAAAGGGAACTATTGCCAATCAGCTATACACCTTTGCAAATGTATACACTCCCAATGTTAACCAAGTGTCGTGGTTAGATGAGGTGCAAACATATAAGGAAGGTGTGGTAGAGCTTGGGGGAGATTTCAATGTACGGTATAATCCTATCCTGGATTCAACATCCAAGAAGTCTGCGATATCTACCAAAGCACTTAGACATCTTAAGAGAAAATTACATCAAGGAGCTATTTGTGATGTTTGGCATCTCCTCAATCCCTCCACGCAAGACTAATCCTTCTTCTCCTCACCCCATGGTTCTTACCATAGACTGGACTATATATGCCTGTCTAAAGAACACTTAAAGAGGACCTTTCACTAGTTTAAAAACTAAAAACTAACTATATCAGTGGGCAGAGCGGCGCCCAGGGGTCCCCCTGCACTTACTAGTATGTCTGGGCGCCGCTCAGTTCGCCCGGTATAGGCTCCCGTGTCTGCAGCTCCCTCTGTTGTACTGGGCGGAGTTTTTGTATTAGGGTTGTCCCTTGCTGCAGCGCTGGCCAATCGTAGCGCACAGCTCATAGCCTGGGAGTCCCAGGCTATGAGCTGTGCGCTACGATTGGCCAGTGCTGCAGCAAGGGACAACCCGAATACAAAAACTCCGCCCAGTACAACAGAGGGAGCTGCAGACACTGGAGCCTATACCGGGCGAACGGAACGGCGCTCAGACATACTAGTAAGTGCAGGGGGACCCCTGGGCGCCACTCTGCCCACTGATATAGTTAGTTTTTAGTTTTTAAACTAGTGAAAGGTCCTCTTTAAGCTTATGCACTCAAGCTTACATAGGCAATATGCTCCTCTCTGATCATGCACCTGTGTTCATCACCATCCTAGCTCCCTCACTAGAACCCCGTGCATTTAGATGGAGACTAAATAAACAACTTATATCCACAGAAGAAAACTTGAGATGCGCTCAAATCTTACTAGAGGAATTGTTCTCTCTTAACTCCCTCCCAGAGACTTTGCCACATATACTGTGGGACACTCATAAGGCTTACATGAGGGTCCAATTTATTAGCATGTGGGCCAGACTTCAAAAAGAGAGAAAAGCATTTGCAGATGAACTTTTATCCCAGATCCAGCGTTTAGAAAGTCTACATAAAAAATCCTTATTGGAAAAAAATCTTGCAGAACTTACTGAATTAAGAACAGCTTTAAAAAACCTCCTTTACACAACATCAGCAAAATATTATCTCCATGTGCAGTTTAAATATTATGCGCATGGAGATAAAGCCTCTAAATTTATGATGCAGCGTATTAAACAGAGGAAATCCCACAACTATATACACAGGATTAAAGTCCCTGATAAGGGAGATGTATTTACCACCCCAGAGATAGCTAAACAATTTCAAAGCTTTTATTATTCCCTATATAATATAAAAGAGGCTGAAAAAGAAACTTATACCCCCCCCCAAGAGAATCAGTAGCATCTTTTCTTAACTCCCTTTCTTTACCAGCCTTATCTGACACTCAAGCTCAGGCCCTCCAAGCCCCTTTCACCATAGAAGAGCTCATGACAGCAATTAAACAACTTCCCAGCGGGAAAAGCCCAGGTTCAGATGGCTACCCAGCTTTATATTACTGCACTTTTCGCATCACATTAGGACCACACTTACTTTCAATATGCAATAACTCCCTGTCTGGTGTCCCACTATCCACAGATATGACTAGAGCACATATCACGTTGATCCCCAAAGAAGGAAAAGATGGATCTCAATGTGCTAATTACCGGCCAATCTCCCTACTAAATCTGGACTTAAAACTATTAGCTAAAATGCTAGCCACCCGCCTTTCCAACTTTCTCCCATACCTGATCAAAGGAGACCAGATAGGCTTTGTCCGTGGTAGGGAGGGCAGAGATAATACTGCCAAAGTCTTAAATGCTATCTACTTCTCAAAAAAGACTAAATGCCCTCTGGTCTACCTTAGCACGGACACCGAAAAAGCCTTTGATAGGGTCAGCTGGGAATATATGAGAGAAGTACTTTTGGCTTTTAGTTTCCCTGACCAATATATCAAAGCTATCTTCTCCCTGTATACACATGCCTCAGCTTCTATTATCCTAAATTACACTTTATCCCCATCCTTCATTATCCGAAATGGCACCAGACAGGGATGCCTACTATCTCCACTATTATTCGTTCAAGTCATGGAAACCCTGTTTCAAGCATTCAGGAGAGAGAGATGGATTAAACTGGGTCAATATGAACACAAAGTGACTGCATTCACAGATGACCTGCTTAAATTGAATACTAACCCAGTTAAAGCTCTCCCACTTATATACAAGATACTAGAACAGTTTAGCCTTGAAAATTAACATGAACAAGTCCAATATCCTCAGTATAGACCTCCCGACTCCAATAAGAAATATAATGAAAGCCAACTCCCCCTTTAATTGGGACACCCCTCATATCACCTACCTAGGAGTTAAGATAGGACCAGACCGTTCATCACTCTTTCGCTTGAACTATACTCCTCTCCTTCAATCAATAACAAACCAACTCACCATGCTAAAAAATATTGTCACCTCCCTTGTCCTGCCCAGACTGACATATCGCCAACAGATCTTACCTATTCCAGTATCAAAGACATACTACACTAAAATAAAACGTCAAATCAACTCTTTTATATGGGCTGGGAAGAGAGCTCGACTGGCTCGCTCTGTTCTTTGTAGACCGAGGCTTTGTGGGGGGATAGGTTTACCTGACCCTGAGTTGTATGGGAGAGCTGTCCTACTATCAAGGGTAGTCGACTGGCTGGCAGGTTACGGAAGCCCTGGGTCTCCATGGAGTAGAGTGATCTTGGTTTTTATCCTTCAGGCCTCTTGGTGGGAAAATTTCCTAGCCCAAGACAGACCTCTTAACCCGATTGTGAGGTTGACATTTTCGGCATGGAAGTGGCTCCAAACATCGCAACACGCCATACCACTTCCGTCGCCGCTGATCCAAATAAGAGATATCTTAGCCCACTCACCGTCTACCACACTCCATTCGGAACTCTACACTTCCGATACTTTCCTCATATGGAGAAGGAGTAGTTCTAAATAATGAAAATATTTAAAAAAAATTCCCAGACTGCAGACCCTTTCCCCCTCTATCATTTTTACGTTCTTTTATTTCCAAAAGCGTCTCTACGGGGACCCGACTATGCCCACTGACCTGGTTCAAAGGTTTATTAGTTGACCACTCAAAACATACCAAACTAATCTCCCAACTTTATAAGAAATTAGGTACACCAGTGACCACGATTAAACCGGCATATGTAGGCCTCTGGGAGAGAGATTTAGGAACTACCTTTTCTCAAACCGAAATCTCACGACTCTTAATGCTACCACATAAATCATCCAGATGTGTCCGAACTCAGGAGAATGGGTACAAAATCTTAACTCAATGGTATAGGTCCCCTGATATCACGTGTCTTTATAGTTTAAATGGTTCGGATACTTGCTGGAGGTGTAAAAAGCAAAGAGGTTCATTCTTTCATATTTGGTGGCTATGTCTGGGAGAGTCATAGGGTACATCATTTTAGATCTGGCTGAAAAGCATGGATCTCATATAGAAACTTTAAGTGAATCCCTTTGTATGAGCACCTCTGACCTATCAAGGTGGAAAATAAAAATAAGAAAAATTACTCTTATCCTCTGGATAGAGTTGAGCGAACACCTGGATGTTCGGGTTCGAGAAGTTCGGCCGAACTTCCCGGAAATGTTCGGGTTCGGGATCCGAACCCGACCCGAACTTCATCCCGAACCAGAACCCCATTGAAGTCAATGGGGACCCGAATTTTTCGGCACTAAAAAGGCTGTAAAACAGCCCAGGAAAGGGCTAGAGGGCTGCAAAAGGCAGCAAAATGTAGTTAAATCCCCTGCAAACAAATGTGGATAGGGAAATGAATTACAATAAAAATAAAATAAATAAAAATTAACCAATATCAATTGGAGAGAGGTCTCATGGCAGAGAATCAGGCTTCATGTCATAGCAGAGAATCAGGCTTCACGTCACCCACCACTGGAACAGGCCATTGTCAGATATTTAGGCCCCGGCACCCAGACACAGGAGAGAGGTCCCATAACAGAGATTCAGGCTTCATGTCAGCAGAGAATCAGTCTTCATGTCATAGCAGAGAATCAGGCTTCACGTCACCCACCACTGGAACAGTCCATTGTCACATATTTAGGCCTAGGCACCCAGGCAGAGGAGAGAGGTCCCATAGCAGAGAATCTGGCTTCATGTCAGCAGAGAATCAGTCTTCATGTCATAGCAGAGAATCAGGCTTCATGTCACCCACCACTGGAACAGGCCATTGTCAGCTATTTAGGCCCCGGCACCCAGACAGAGGAGAGAGGTCCCATAACAGAGATTCAGGCTTCATGTCAGCAGAGAATCAGTCTTCATGTCATAGCAGAGAATCAGGCTTCACGTCACCCACCACTGGAACAGTCCATTGTCACATATTTAGGCCCAGGCACCCAGGCAGAGGAGAGAGGTCCCATAGCAGAGAATCTGGCTTCATGACAGCAGAGAATCAGTCTTTATGTCATAGCAGAGAATCAGGCTTCATGTCACCTACCACTGGAACAGGCCACTGTCAGATATTTTTAGGCCCCGGCACCCAGACAGAGGAGAGAGGTCCCATAACAGAGATTCAGGCTTCATGTCAGCAGAGAATCAGTCTTCATGTCATAGCAGAGAATCAGGCTTCACGTCACCCACCACTGGAACAGTCCATTGTCACATAGTTAGGCCCAGGCACCCAGGCAAAGGAGAGAGGTCCCATAGCAGAGAATCTGGCTTCATGTCAGCAGAGAATCAGTCTTCATGTCATAGCAGAGAATCAGACTTCACGTCACCCACCACTGGAACAGTCCATTGTCACATATTTAGGCCCAGGCACCCAGACAGAGGAGAGAGGTCCCATAACAGAGATTCAGGCTTCATGTCAGCAGAGAATCAGTCTTCATGTCATAGCAGAGAATCAGGCTTCACGTCACCCACCACTGGAACAGTCCATTGTCACATATTTAGGCCCAGGCACCCAGGCAGAGGAGAGAGGTCCCATAGCAGAGAATCTGGCTTCATGTCAGCAGAGAATCAGTCTTCATGTTATAGCAGAGTATCAGGCTTCATGTCACCCACCACTGGAACAGGCCACTGTCAGATATTTTTAGGCCCCGGCACCCAGACAGAGGAGAGAGGTCCCATAACAGAGATTTAGGCTTCATGTCAGCAGAGAATCAGTCTTCATGTCATAGCAGAGAATCAGGCTTCACGTCACCCACCACTGGAACAGTCCATTGTCACATAGTTAGGCCCAGGCACCCAGGCAAAGGAGAGAGGTCCCATAACAGAGATTCAGGCTTCATGTCAGCAGAGAATCAGTCTTCATGTCATAGCAGAGAATCAGGCTTCACGTCACCCACCACTGGAACAGTCCATTGTCACATATTTAGGCCCAGGCACCCAGGCAGAGGAGAGAGGTCCCATAGCTGAGAATCTGGCTTCATGTCAGCAGAGAATCAGTCTTCATGTTATAGCAGAGAATCAGGCTTCATGTCACCCACCACTGGAACAGGCCACTGTCAGATATTTTTAGGCCCGGCACCCAGACAGAGGAGAGAGGTCCCATAACAGAGATTCAGGCTTCATCAGGGCCGATCCTAGGGTCACAGGCGCCTGGGTGCAGAAATATTTCTGGCGCCCCCACATGGGCGTGGTTATCTTACTAACTCCTCCCCTTTACAATGTTTCTATGGCAACAACTTCAGCCCCCAACTTCAGCCCCACCAATTTGCTTTGACAATAACTTAGTCAACGGCTTTGACAAGTCAAAATAAATGTCATGTGCCAGTAGCCAGAGCCCCCCCATATCATGTGCCAGTAGCCAGAGCCCCCCATATCATGTGCCAGTAGCCCCCCTTATGTGCCAGTAGCCCCCCTATGTGCCAGTAGCCCCCCTTATCATGTGCCAGTAGACCCCCTTATCATGTGCCAGTAGCCCCCTTATCATGTGCCAGTAGCCCCCCTTATCATGTGCCAGTAGCCCCCCATATCATGTGCCAGTAGCCAGAGCCCCCCCCCTTATCATGTGCCAGTAGCCAGAGCCCCCCCATTATCATGTGCCAGTAGCCCCCCATATCATGTGCCAGTAGCCAGAGCCCCCCCATATCATGTGCCAGTAGCCAGATCCCCCCCATTATCATGTGCCAGTAGCCAGAGTGCCCCCATATCATGTGCCAGTAGCCAGAGTGCCCCCATATCATGTGCCAGTAGCCCCCCATATCATGTGCCAGTAGCCCCCCTTATCATGTGCCAGCCCAGTAGTCCTCCCTTATCATGTGCCAGCCCAGTAGTCCCCCCTTATCATGTGCCAGCCCAGTAGTCCCCCCTTATCATGTGCCAGCCCAGTAGTCCCCCCTTATCATGTGCCAGCCCAGTAGTCCCCCCTTATCATGTGCCAGCCCAGTAGCCCCCCTTATCATGTGCCAGCCCAGTAGTCCCCCCTTATCATGTGCCAGCCCAGTAGTCCCCCCTTATCATGTGCCAGCCCAGTAGTCCCCCTTATCATGTGCCAGCCCAGTAGCCCCCCTTATCATGTGCCAGCCCAGCCCAGTAGTCCCCCCTTATGTGCCAGCCCAGTAGCCCCCCTTATGTGCCAGCCCAGTAGCCCCCCTTATCATGTGCCAGCCCAGTATTGTACCTATATAAAAAAATTAAAAAAAATAATACACTTATACTTACCTTCAGCAATGCGATGCGATGCAGGCCGCCTCTTCCGTCTGTGTCCCTCGCTATACGGCTCAGGCGACGCGATGACGTCATCGCGCCGCCTGCACCAGCCTCTGATAGGCTGCCAGCACTAAGCCGGCAGCCTATCAGAGGAACAGGAGGGGACACACCTCCCTCCTCTGCCGCAGCACAGGCATCTGTATTGCCGTCCTGAGGACGGCAATACAGATGACTATGGAGATGAGCGCTTCCGCAATGGAGGCGCTCATCTCCTGCTCTGCCCTGCCGCTGGCCGCCCCCACTTGTCACCAGGGCCGCGGCCTTGCGGCACTCAGGCTTGCCGGCCCACCGGGAAATTTCCCGCTATCCCGGCAGGCCAGTCCGGCCCTGCGCTCGGCGCCTTTCGGGTGACAGCGCTGGGGTGCGGGGCACCCACTGCACCCCGTGTAGGATCGGCCCTGGGCTTCATGTCAGCAGAGAATCAGTCTTCATGTCATAGCAGAGAATCAGGCTACATGTCACCCACCACTGGAACAGGCCACTGTCAGATATTTTTAGGCCCCGGCACCCAGACAGAGGAGAGAGGTCCCATAACAGAGATTCAGGCTTCATGTCAGCAGAGAATCAGTCTTCATGTCATAGCAGAGAATCAGGCTTCATGTCACTCACCACTGGAACAGGCCACTGTCAGATATTTTTAGGCCCCGGCACCCAGACAGAGGAGAGGTTCATTCAACTTTGGGTTGCCCCGCAATATAATAGTAAAATAAAAATAAAAATAGGATTGAATGAGGAAGTGCCCTGGAGTACAATAATATATTGTTAAGGGGATGTAATTAATGTCTAATCTGCACAAGGGATGGACAGGTCCTGTGGGATCCATGCCTGGTTCATTTTTATGAACGTCAGCTTGTCCACATTGGCTGTAGACAGGCGGCTGCGTTTGTCTGTAATGACACCCCCTGCTGTGCTGAATACACGTTCAGACAACATGCTGGCCGCCGGGCAGGCCAGCACCTCCAAGGCATAAAAGGCTAGCTCTGGCCACGTGGACAATTTGGAGACCCAGAAGTTGAATGGGGCCGAACCATCAGTCAGTACGTGGAGGGGTGTGCACAGGTACTGTTCCACCATGTTAGTGAAATGTTGCCTCGTGCTAACACGTTCCGTATCAGGTGGTGGTGCAGTTAGCTGTGGCATGGTGACAAAACTTTTCCACATCTCTGCCATGCTAACCCTGCCCTCAGAGGAGCTGGCCGTGACACAGCTGCGTTGGCGACCTCTTGCTCCTCCTCTGCCTTCGCCTTGGGCTTCCACTTGTTCCCCTGTGACATTTGGGAATGCTCTCAGTAGCGCGTCTACCAACATGCGCTTGTACTCGCGCATCTTACTATCATGCTCCAGTGCATGAAGTAAGGTAGGCACATTGTCTTTGTACCGTGGATCCAGCAGGGTGGCAACCCAGTAGTCCGCACACGTTAAAATGTGGGCAACTCTGCTGTCGTTGCGCAGGCACTGCAGCATGTAGTCGCTCATGTGTGCCAGGCTGCCCAGATATAAGGACAAGCTGTCCTCTGTGGGAGGCGCATCGTCATCTTCCTGCGTTTCCCCCCAGCCACGCACCAGTGATGGGCCCAAGCTGCATTGGGTGCCACCCAGCTGAGAACATGCTTCATCCTCATCCTCCTCCACCTCCTCCACCTCATCCTCGTCCTCCTCGTCCTCCAGTAGTGGGACCTGTCTGGCCACATTTGTACCTGGCCTCTGCTGTTGCAAAAAACCTCCCTCTGAGTCACTTCGAAGAGACTGGCCTGAAAGTGCTAAAAATGACCCCTCTTCCTCCTCCTCCTGGGCCACCTCCTCTTCAATCATCGCCCTAAGTGTTTTCTCAAGGAGAAATAGAAGTGGTATTGTAACGCTGATAACGGCGTCATCACCACTGACCATGTTGGTGGAGTAGTCGAAACAGCGCAACAGGGCACACAGGTCTCGCATGGAGGCCCAGTCATTGGTGGTGAAGTGGTGCTGTTCCGCAGTGCGACTGACCCGTGCGTGCTGCAGCTGAAACTCCACTATGGCCTGCTGCTGCTCGCACAGTCTGTCCAGCATGTGCAAGGTGGAGTTCCACCTGGTGGGCACGTCGCATATGAGGCGGTGAGCGGGAAGTCCGAAGTTACGCTGTAGCGCAGACAGGCGAGCAGCAGCAGGATGTGAACGCCGGAAGCGCGAACAGACAACCCGCACTTTATGCAGCAGCTCCGACATGTCGGGGTAGTTGCGAATGAACTTCTGCACCACCAAATTCAGCACATGCGCCAGGCAAGGGATGTGCGTCAAATCGGCTAGTCCCAGAGCTGCAACGAGATTTCGCCCATTATCGCACACCACTAGGCCGGGCTTGAGGCTCACCGGCAGCAACCACTCGTCGGTCTGTTGTTCTATACCCCCCCACAACTCCTGTGCGGTGTGGGGCCTGTCCCCCAAACATATGAGTTTCAGAACGGCCTGCTGACGTTTACCCCGGGCTGTGCTGAAGTTGGTGGTGAAGGTGTGTGGCTGACTGAATGAGCAGGTGGAAGAAGAGGAGGAGGAAGCTGAGTAGGAGGAGGAGGAGACAGGAGGCAAAGAATGTTGCCCTACGATCCTTGGCGGCGGAAGGACGTGCGCCAAACAGCTCTCCGCCTGGGGCCCAGCCGCCACTACATTTACACAGTGTGCAGTTAGGGAGATATAGCGTCCCTGGCCGTACTTACTGGTCCACGTATCTGTGGTTAGGTGGACATTGCCACAGATGGCGTTGCGCAGTGCACACTTGATTTTATTGGATACTTGGTTGTGCAGGGAAGGCACGGCTCTCTTGGAGAAGTAGTGCCGGCTGGGAACAACATACTGTGGGACAGCAAGCGACATGAGCTGTTTGAAGCTGTGTGTGTCCACCAGCCTAAATGACAGCATTTCATAGGCCAGTAGTTTAGAAATGCTGGCATTCAGGACCAGGGATCGAGGGTGGCTAGGTGGGAATTTACGCTTTCTCTCAAATGTTTGTGAGATGGAGAGCTGAACACTGCCGTGTGACATGGTTGAGATGCTTGGTGACCAAGGTGGTGGTGTTGGTGGTACATCCCATGTTTGCTGGGCGGCAGGTGCCAACGTTCCTCCAGAGGCGGAGGAAGAGGCCGAGGCGGCGGCAGCAGCAGAAGAGGCCGAGGCGGCAGCAGCAGAAGAGGTAGCAGGGGGAGCCTGAGTGACTTCCTTGTTTTTAAGGTGTTTACTCCACTGCAGTTCATGCTTTGCATGTAGGTGCCTGGTCATGCAGGTTGTGCTAAGGTTCAGAACGTTAATGCCTCGCTTCAGGCTCTGATGGCACAGCGTGCAAACCACTCGGGTCTTGTCGTCAGCACATTGTTTGAAGAAGTGCCATGCCAGGGAACTCCTTGAAGCTGCCTTTGGGGTGCTCGGTCCCAGATGGCGGTGGTCAGTAGCAGACGGAGTCTCTTGGCGGCGGGTGTTCTGCTTTTGCCCGCTTCCTCTTTGTCTTTTGCTACGCTGTTGGCTCGGTCTCACCACTGCCTCCTTCTCCGAACTGTGAAAGTCAGTGGCACGACCTTCATTCCATGTGGGGTCTAGGCCCTCATCGTCCCCTGCATCGTCTTCATCCCTGACCTCCTGTTCAGTCTGCACACTGCAGAAAGAGGCAGCAGTTGGCACCTGTGTTTCGTCATCATCAGAGACGTGCTGAGGTGGTATTCCCATGTCCTCATCATCAGGAAACATAAGTGGTTGTGCGTTAGTGCATTCTATTTCTTCCACCGCTGGGGAAGGGCTAGGTGGATGCCCTTGGGAAACCCTGCCAGCAGAGTCTTCAAACAGCATAAGACACTGCTGCATAACTTGAGACTCAGTCAGTTTCCTTGGTATGCATGGGGGTGATGTGACAGACTGATGGGCTTGATTTTCATGTGCCATCTGTGCGCTTTCTGCAGAAGACTGGGTGGGAGATAATGAGAACGTGCTGGATCCACTGTCGGCCACCCAATTGACTAATGCCTGTACCTGCTCAGGCCTTACCATCCTTAGAATGGCATTGGGCACCACCAAATATCCCTGTAAATTCTGGCGGCTACTGGGACCTGAGGTAGTTGGTACACTACGACGTGTGGCTGTGGCAGAATGGCCACGTCCTCTCCCAGCACCAGAGGGTACACTAACACCACCACGACCATGTCCGCGTCCCTTACTAGATGTTTTCCTCATTGTTATCGTTCACCACAATAAGAAAAATATTATTTGGCCCAATGTATTGAATTCAAATTCAGGCCTTTTTTTACAGACACCTAACACTATCTGGCTATCTATTTAGGTACCGTATTATACTAATACAGGCACAGCAGTAATGACAGATTTAGCTGAATATAAATTTGAGGCCTATTATTTAGGCGCTGGGTGACAGGTACACGTTTACGGACAGAATTAGACTTGGATATGCACAGTAGCGTGTGTGTGAAGTTATTGAGAATGACCCTATCAGCACCTTGAATCTAAAATACCCTTTTAGGGATAGATTTAAAGTAGGCCTGATAAAGCAGAAACCACTAATTTAGGAAATTGCTAGGTTGGGAATTGTATTTCAACCCAGAACAAAAACTGTGCTTTGACGGACACAATATAACTTGACCAGCTACAGCAATAACCACAGATTTAGCTGAATATAAATTTGAGGCCCATTATTTAGGCGCTGGGTGACAGGTATACGTTTACGGACAGAATTAGACTTGGATATGCACAGTAGCGTGTGTGTGAAGTTATTGAGAATGACCCTATCAGCACCTTGAATCTAATATACCCTTTTAGGGATAGATTTAAAGTAGGCCTGATATAGCAGAAACCACTAATTTAGGAAATTGCTAGGTTGGGAATTGTATTTCAACCCAGAACAAAAACTGTGCTTTGACGGACACAATATAACTTGACCAGCTACAGCAATAACCACAGATTTAGCTGAATATAAATTTGAGGCCTATTATTTAGGCGCTGGGTGACAGGTATACGTTTACGGACAGAATTAGACTTGGATATGCACAGTAGCGTGTGTGTGAAGTTATTGAGAATGACCCTATCAGCACCTTGAATCTAATATACCCTTTTAGGGATAGATTTAAAGTAGGCCTGATACAGCAGAAACCAAAGCCAAAAAATAACCACACTTTTGATGGTTAAATGGACTTGGTGACAGCTTGCCCCTGATGTAGGATATAGCAAAAAATAACCACACTATTGATGGTTAAATGGACTTGCTGGTGCACCACAAGCCACAAAATGGCCGCCGATCACCCCAGAAAAAAGTGACTGAAAAACGCTCTGGGCAGCCTAAAAACAGTGAGCAATTGAATAGCAGCAGTTCAATGATCCACAGCTGTAGATCGATCACTGTCTTAAGTCTTTTGGAGGAGTTAATCACTGCCTAATCTCGCCCTAACGTCGCAGCTGCAACCTCTCCCTACACTTGTAACAGCAGAGTGACGTGCAGCGCTACGTGACCCAAGCTTATATAGAGGCTGGGTCACATGCTGCACTGGCCAATCACAGCCATGCCAATAGTAGGCATGGCTGTGATGGCCTCTTGGGGCAAGTAGTATGACGCTTGTTGATTGGCTGCTTTGCAGCCTTTCAAAAAGCGCCAAGAAAGCACCGAACACCGAACCCGAACTTTTATGAAAATGTTCGGGTTTGGGTCCGTGTCACGGACACCCCAAAATTCTGTACGAACCTGAACTATACAGTTCGGGTTCGCTCATCCCTAGTGCTGACACATTCCTGTTTCATTCTCTGCAGTTTTGCCTGTGCATAACCTTCAGCTTGACAGGTAGATGCGCATTAAGGAATTCAATGTATGGCTTGGTGAATGGTGTCTGAACCAAGGGTTTGGCTTTGTGTCTCATGTTAGCTCTCGTTGCAATGGAAAAGAACTGTACAAGAAAGATGGTCTGCATCTTTCTCTCAAGGGAACAAATTTCCTCAGTGAACAGTTCAAAGTATTTGCGAAGGAGCATTTAAACTAGGAAAAAGGGGCAAAAGAGTGATAATCCAGCAGTCCGACTGCCCCCCAGAACAATGTTAGAAGATGTCAGTAGCACATAGGTTAAGAAATGACCAGCTCAGAGTCTTGTCTACAAATGCTCGCAGTTTAGGAAATAAGATCAATGAACTTGAGTCTATAATGGCATCTGAGAATATAGATTTAGTGCCTGTTACTGAGACATGGTTCAATCGGAGTAATGACTGGGATATAAAAATATCAGGGTTCTCTCTATATAGGAAAGACGAGGAAGGCAAGAAAGGGGGAGGGGTGGCCCTGTATGTGAAAGATAGCATAAAATCTAATTTAATGCAAGTTAGCAAGACCAATTTAGGTTGATAATCATAAGGTAACTTGTGTAGGCATGATATATAGACCACCTGGCCAAGTCAAAGAATTAGATGATCTACTAGTTGAGGAAATAGCTTAAATGACATTGAAAGGTGAAGTTATCATTATGGGAGACTTTAATCTTCCTGACGTAAACTGGAAAACCAAAATATCTAGTTCTGCCAGGAGTACAGATATTCTAAATTCCCTACTGGGATTATCTCTACAGCAAGTAGTTGAGGAGCCAACCCGGAAGGAGGCCATTTTAGATTTAGTATTCACAAATGGGAATTTGGTATCTGATATTACTGTAGGGGAAAGCTTGGGATCTAATGATCACCAGTCAGTGTGACTTACTATAAGTACAGTGACTGAGTCACACCACACAAAAACAAAAGTTTTAGATTTTAGAAAAATTAGCTCAGTCAATGAAAAAAGGTGATAAGACTTTCTTCAGATACATAAATAAAAAAAGGAAACTAAAACAAGGAATTATGACATTAAAAACAAAAGAAGGAAGGTAGATAGAAGAAGATAAAGAACTAGCTAACTGCCTCAATGAATACTTCTGTTCAGTTTTTACAAAGAAAATTAAGGAAAAGGACCTCAGTTAGGTAGGAAGACTAATGAATCTTTTGATGCATGTGTCTTTACAGAGGAAGAGGTTCTAAGACAGCTGTCTAAAATTAATACAAATAAGTCATAGGGGCCTGATGGGATACACCTAAAGCTATTAAAGGAGCTTAGCGGTGAACTAGCAAAACCATTTACAGATTTATTTAACCAAAAAGTGAGTTACATTTTTTTACATTCATTTTTAACCCCTCCAGCCTTATTTTTAACCCCGCTAGCTGTTCACCAGAATGCTTTTAATACTGGGGAGGGAGGGGGGCTGCACTGGCCATTAATGCTTTTAATACTGGGGAGGGAGGGAGGGAGGGGGGCCGCACTGCCACCAATGCTTTTAATACTGGGGAGGGAGGGAGGGGGGCCGCACTGGCCACCAATGCTTTTAATACTGGGGAGAGAGGGGGTTCTGGCCCCTGCTGCCTGGCAGCACCAGATCAGGGGGCTGAGATCCGCACAATTAACCCCTCAGGTGCGGCACCTGAGGGCTTAATTGTGCGGATTACAGCCCCCTGTAAGAGATTGGGTGCTGCCAGGCAGCAGGGGGCAGTTATGTACACAGTTCTTAGTATATTCTAACTTGAAGCGTCCCCATCACTATGGGAACGCCTCTGTGTTAGAATATACTGTCGGATCAGAGTTAAATTATTATTATTATTTTTTTAACCCCTACAGCGCTATTGTACTATGCATTCTGTATTCAAAATGGTATTATTTTCCCTTATAACTATGTTATAAGGGAAAATTATAATGATCGGGTCTCCATCCCGATCGTCTCCTAGCAACCGTGCGTGAAAATCACACCGCATCCGCACTTGCTTGCGGATGCTTGCGATTTTCACGCAGCCCCATTCACTTCTATGGGGCCTGCGTTGCGTGGAAAACGCACAATATAGAGCATGCTACTATTTTCACGCAACGCACAAGTGATGCGTGAAAATCACTGCTCGTGTGCACAGCCCCATAGAAATGAATGGGTCAGGATTCAGTGCGGGTGCAATGCGTTCACATCACGCATTGCACCCGCTCGGAATACTCGCCCGTGTGAACTCAGCCTTAATGTAATGTCCACATATAAATATTGGAATGGCTTAGGTTCAGAGTGTATATACTGTACAGTGTATCTACTGTATTTATGTATAAATATATACAGTACAGACCAAAAGTTTGGACACACCTTCTCATTCAAAGAGTTTTCTTTATTTTTATGACTATGAAGGCATCAGAACTATGAATTAACACATGTGGAATTATATACATAACAAACAAGTGTGAAACAACTGAAAATATGTCATATTCTAGGTTCTTCAAAGTAGCCACCTTTTGCTTTGATTACTGCTTTGCACACTCTTGGCATTCTCTTGATGAGCTTCAAGAGGGAGTCTCCTGAAATGGTCTTCCAACAGTCTTGAAGTAGTTCCCAGAGATGCTTAGCACTTGTTGGCCCTTTTGCCTTCACTCTGTGGTCCAGCTCACCCCAAACCATCTCGATTGGGTTTAGGTCCGGTGACTGTGGAGGCCAGGTCATCTGGCGCAGCACCCCATCACTCTCCTTCATGGTCAAATAGCTCTTACTTTCAAAGTTTTCCCAATTTTTCGGCTGACTGACTGACCTTCATTTCTTAAAGTAATGATCGCCACTCGTTTTTCTTTACTTAGCTGCTTTTTTCTTGCCATAATACAATTTCTAACAGTCTATTCAGTAGGACTATCAGCTGTGTATCCACCTGACTTCTCCTCAACGCAACTGATGGTCCCAACCCCATTCATAAGGCAAAAAATCCCACTTATTAAACCTGACAGGGCATACCTGTGAAGTGAAAACCATTTCAGGGGACTACCTCTTGAAGCTCATCAAGAGAATGCCAAGAGTGTGCAAAGCAGTAATCAAAGCAAAAGGTGGCTACTTTGAAGAACCTAGAATATGCCATATTTTCAGTTGTTTCACACTTGTTTGTTATGTATATAGTTCCACATGTGATAATTCATAGTTTTGATGCGTTCAGTGTGAATCTACAATTTTCATAGTCATGAAAATAAAGAAAACTCTTTGAATGAGAAGGTGTGTTTAAACTTTTGGTCTGTACTGTGTATATATATATATATATATATATATATATATATATTGCTGGCAATCATGGATCTTGTGTAGTGGTTATCTGCTCACCACAGTACTATTATATGGTAGTAACAAAATGTGCAATTGTATTTTTCTATTTTTATGTTATCTTTTTCTATGTTTTTTTAAAAATAAGGATACTGGGATTTTTGTGATTTTATGCACAGTAAATTATTTAAAAAATAAATAGATTAATATTTTATATACCGAGCCGACCATTAATCCTATATTTAAATATATGCAAAAGGGTAGGCCCAGTACTTTCTTATTTAATCTGTTTTGTCCATAGTGATAGTGCCAACATTACAATAAAAGATGGACACTTTACTTTCAGTGAGTCTGCGATCCCGAGATAACACCTGGCGTTATCAAAATCCAATACACTTGTACAGTCACAGATCTAAAGACATACTGTACACTAATTGAGCGGTGTATACAGATCTACAATATAATGGTGGATACAGATACAGTACTGTATATAATAGAGCGGTGTATACAGATATATTATACAGATTTATTATGCAAATAAATCCCAGTCTTCACTGAGAGAACATCCTGCAGTGGTTATCATACTAGTTAATGAAACAGAGAGATCAGGATTAGCAGAGCTCAAGAGACCTGTCATTCTATTCATGAACCAGGAGGTGCAGGATGAACAGTGATACAGGTTGAACTTATTGTACTAAAAAGGGTCATGCTCTGGTGGCAAGGACATGAGGGGGAGTTCTAGTACTCCTTA
This sequence comes from Bufo bufo, assembly GCF_905171765.1. Taxonomy (NCBI): domain Eukaryota; kingdom Metazoa; phylum Chordata; class Amphibia; order Anura; family Bufonidae; genus Bufo; species Bufo bufo. The sequence goes on from NC_053391.1 coordinate 501,167,042, forward strand.
TTACTGTATTTTTTTTTTTACCTTCTACCTTACTACAGTATTTAAATAAATAGTCATTCATACTGGGTACAGATTATGTCACTGAGCTCTCTGTTTATGTATATAGAGAAAAACAAATAATAATAATATACATTATATCTTCTTATTAACGAAGATAGAAAATATAGCTCTTTATTCTCTATCTTAGTTAATTCTAGCAAGCAATTTTTATTTATTATTTGTTTTTCTCTGTATACATCAACATATATTTAGCATATCCAAAGCTACAGGTTGTCTGATATCACCATGAGGGAGTGGTCTATTGTGGTGGAACTACAAGTGCCAGCATACATCATTAATAAAAGTGCAGCGCTCCAGTGTCACTTGTACTTGAAGGGCAGGCACTTCATCATTTCTGAGGGTGCGGGGTTAGGTTAGTATACATACTACTGTATATACACTCAGGAAGATACCATGGATAAATAAAATAAAAAGAATAAAACAGAGTTTCCCCTTCCCACCTCTATTTCTGGTTTGGTGTTACACATTTGGTGTGTTACCCTCCCCCAGCTAATGAAAGTACTATATGCACTACGTTTTTTTTTCCTTTGAGAACAATAGATGATAATTGTGGGGGTTGGGATTAGTCACAGCAGTTGTGAGTCCAATGGTTTGAAGCACTCTTTCTTTTTGTTAGGAGCTGTAGCTGTAGCTCATGCTAAGCACAGTTACAGGACTAACTACAGTACAATGGACTAAATGTACATTCATATATTTATGTATCGATCACAATTATGATTCAGTACATCGAGAATATTAGACTATATATTTGCATATGCAGCTCTATAATATATCTGTATACACCGCTCCATTATGTCTTTACATCTGTGATACAAGTGGATTAGATTTGGATAACACCTGGTGATACATTGTACCAGATTTTTTGCGGCCTACTGCATACAGATATATAATGGAGCGGTGTATACAGATATATAATGAAGTGTTGTATACAGATATGTAATGGAGCAGTGTACAGTATACAGATATATAATGTAGTGGATACAGAGTGTATTTATTAGCTATGTTCCTATAGTGGCTGAATGTTAATACAGTATCGAAAAACAACATGTACAGTATGGATACATTTGTATTTAGCAAAGCCTTTTGATTATTTCCTCCTTACCTACACTATATGTAAATTTATATATAATATAAATATATATAATATATATAAATATATTTATATATAATAAATCAATATAGCAGCAACGCTGTATATATTGGTCTATTTTTGCCTGTAAACTTTTGGTGTATTTTAAAACTTACCCAGCGCTGCAGCTGTATTGATTTATTTTTGTTTTTCATGTAACAATATTATTTGTTTTAATGGTGTCAGTGTTAACATCATAATTCATATTAGGTTTCCATTGCACAATTGTGGAGAAAGAGATCCAACATTAAGAATAGCATTATACACTTAAAGGATAAAAAAACAGATGAATGCAATAATATAGATTGTGTATCTGACATATTTGAAGAAAACTATCTTATTACTTGAAATTGGGACATTCTCTAATAACTTTCTTATTCCCTAAACACTGAAGGTATTTAGATGCAAATCGCGATTCATATGCTAATGTAGCCCTTCATTATCACATGTTTGGCTATTTGTGAACAAGTGAGGGAGTCTGTTTGACACTATATGGTGTTACTTTACACCCTCAGTATGGCTACAATAGGATCTAATACAGACAAGCAGTGGAGCCAACACAGAAAAACCCTATACAACCCCATACATATCTTGGGATCGAGGACTCACTGAAAGTAAAGTGTCTATTTTTTTTTATTCTAATGTTGACACTATCGCTATGGACAAAACACATTAAATAAGAAAGTACTGTGCCTACCATTACTGTAACTCTGTGTGGGGAGGAGGATCTGTTAGGAGATGGAAGGGTAAGGTGTGCCTTGCCATGTGTACAGTACAGTACAGTATGATCGGCTTATTTATAAGGACCAGGCTGCAGGAGATGGGTGTATTATCCTGATATAGCGATACTGGCATTTAGGCAAAAGGGGGCATAGATAGAAATATCACTACTGGGGATGATGAAATTAGATATCAGGTATATAGCTATATACTGTAAATCTAGTGTTCCATATAGGGTCAGTAGTGTATGGTATTTATTTATAGGGCGTCTCAGCCTACCCTGTTATAAACAAATCACTGTTAGGGGAATAAAAAACGTGCACAAGGACAATCCATAAATTAAAAAGAAGACATGAATGACAAAAGGCTGTGCGTATGTACAGTATGTCTTTAGATCTGTGACTGTACAAGTGGATTGCATTTTGATAACACCAGGTGTTATCTCGGGATCGCGGACTCACTGAAAGTAAAGTGTCCATCTTTTATTGTAATGTTGGCACTATCACTATGGACAAAACAGATTAAATAAGATAGCTATTGTCCTGATTTTAGTTAATAAACACGTACTCCACCAGAAGCGCAGTGAAAGGCACCAGCAGTGAAATGGTCTCCAGCAGGAAAATAACCTGCACTTTACCTGCACTACTGACTGTAGTTCCATGCGCCATCTGGTGTTCACAAACCAACATTGCACCCTGAATTTTCTCAATGGCTATTTACGCGATTCGGGTTTGCTAATTGAATTGGAAATCGCTAAGCGCTGCCGCGATTCTGAAGGGAGCGCTAGCGATGCTATATCTGTAGAAGGCTTATCAATAAATTGCAGTCTTTGAGCTTGGACTCCCATATTGTTGAATGTATTAGGCAGTGGCTGAGGGACAGACAACAGAGTATTGTAGTCAATGGAGTATATTCAGACCATGGTCTTGTTACCAGTGGGGTACCTCAGGGATCTGTTCTGGGACCCATATTGTTTAATATCTTTATCAGCGAAATTGCAGAAGGCCTCGATGGTAAGGTGTGTCTTTTTGCTGATGACACAAAGATTTGTAACAGGGTTGATGTTCCTGGGGGGATAAACCAAATGGGAAAGGATTTAGGAAAACAAGAGGAATGGTCAAAAATCTGGCAATTAAAATGTAATGTTGATAAGTGCAAGATAATGCACCTGGGGTGTAAAAACCCTAGAGCAGAATATAAAATCAGTGATACAGTCCTAACCTCAGTATCTGAGGAAAGGGATTTAGGGGTCATTATTTCAGAAGACTTAAAGGTAGGCAGACAATGTCAAAGAGCAGCAGGAAATGCTAGCAGAATGCTTGGGTGTATAGGGAGAGGCATTACCAGTAGAAAGAGGGAGGTGCTCATGCCGCTCTACAGAGCACTAGTGAGACCTCATTTGGAGTATTGTGCGCAGTACTGAAGACCATATCTCCAGAAGTATATTGATACTTTGGAGAGAGTTCAGAGAAGAGCTACTAAACTGGTACATGGATTGCAGGATAAAACTTACCAGGAAAGATTAAAGGACCTTAACATGTATAGCTTGGAAGAAAGACGAGACAGAGGGGATATGATAGAAATGTTTAAAGGGCTTCTGTCAGCCCACTAAACCGTTTTTGTTTTTTTGTTTAATAATAATCCCTACACTGCGATCTCTGCATACATAAGTAAAATAATAATTTTCGTTCAGTAGAATTTGATAAAACGCTATTTTTATAATATATAAATTACCTTGCTACCAGCAAGTAGGGCGGCTACTTGCTGGTAGCAGCCGCATCCTCTGATCCTAATGACGCCCCCTCCGCATTGTGATTGACAGGGCCAGGGAATGGAATCGTTCTCTGCTGACCCTGCCTGTTTTCATTCAATATCTGGCGCCTGCGCCGCGGCCGTACCTATCTTCAATCTGCGCAGGCGCACTGAGAGGCGGCCACTCACTTGGCCGTTCCATCCTCAATGCGCCTGCGCCGATGACGTCACATCTACACCCGGCGCAGGCGCATTGAGGAGCGAGTGGCCGAGTGAGTGGCCGCCTCTCAGTGCGCCTGCGCAGATTGAAGATAGGTACGGCCGCGGTGCAGGCGCCAGATATTGAATGAAAACAGGCAGGGTCAGCAGAGAACGATTCCGTTCCCTGGCCCTGTCAATCACAATGCGGAGGGGGCGCCATTAGGATCGGAGGATGCGGCTGCTACCAGCAAGTAGCCACCCTACTTGCTGGTAGCAAGGTAATTTACATATTATAAAAATAGCGTTTTATCAAATTCTACTGAACGAAAATTATTATTTTACTTATGTATGCAGAGATCGCAGTGTAGGGATTATTATTAAACAAAAAAAAAAAAAAACGGTTTAGTGGCCTGACAGAAGCCCTTTAAATACATAAAGGGATTCAACAAGGTAAAAGAGGAGAGAATATTTAATTGAAGAAAAACTGCTACAAGAGGACATAGTTTTAAATTAGAGGGGCAAAGGTTTAAAAGTAATATCAGGAAGTATTACTTTACTGAGAGAGTAGTGGATGCATGGAATAGCCTTCCTGCAGAAGTGGTAGCTGCAAATACAGTGAAGGAGTTTAAGCATGCATGGGATAGGCATAAGGCCATCCTTCATATAAGATAGGGCCAAGGGCTATTCATAGTATTCAGTATATTGGGCAGACTAGATGGGCCAAATGGTTCTTATCTGACGACACATTCTATGTTTCTATGTTTCTATTACACACTTTTACTTATTACACGCTTTTCCTATTACACGGTTTTACTTATCCAGGCCATTCTGAGATTGTTTTCTCGTCACGTATTGTAATCCATGACAGTGGTAAAATTTTATCAAACATTTTTTTTTTATATATATAAATAAAAAAATTCTACATTTACCAAAAATGTTGAAAAAATTAAAAATTTCCATATTTCTATTTATCTACTTTTATAATAGATAGTAATACCTCCAAAAATAGTTATTACTTTACATTCCCCATATGTCTACTTCATGTTTGGATCATTTTGTGAATGCCATTTTATTTATTGGGGACGTTAGAAGGCTTTGAAGTTTAGAAGCAAATCTTGAAATTTTTCAGAAAATTTCAAAAACTCACTATTTCAGGACCAGTTCAGGTCTGAAGTGACTTTGTGAGGCTTACAAATATAAACCACCAAAAAATGACCCAATTTCACAAACTACACCCCTCAAGGTATTCAAAACTGAATTTACAAACTTTGTTAACCCTTTAGGTGTTCCACAAGAATTAATGGAAAATAGAGATAACATTTCAAAATTTTACTTTTTTGGCAGATTTTCCATTTGAATCCATTTACAAGGCAAGGGTTAACAGCCAAACAAAACTCAGTATTTATGGCCCTGATTCTGTAGTTTACAGAAACACCCAATATGTGGTCGTAAACTGCTGTACGGGCACACGGCAGGGCGCAGAAGGAAAGGAATGACATACGGTTTTTGAATTGACATAGATTTTGCTGGACTGGTTTTTTGACAAGATGTCCCATTTGAAGCCCCCCTGATGCACCCCTAGAGTAGAAACTCCAAAAAAGTGACCCCATTTTAGAAACTACACAACTCAAAGTATACAAAACTGATTTTACAAACTTTGTTAACCCTTTAGGTGTTCTACAAGAACTAATGGAAAATAGAGATAACATTTTAAAAATTTCACTTTTTTGGCAGATTTTCATTTGAATCTATTTTTTTACAGTTACAAAACAAGGGTTAACAGCCAAACGAAACTCAATATTTATGGCCATGATTCTGTAGTTTACAGTAACACCCCATAAGTGGTTGTAAATAGGGATGAGCGAACCCGAACTGTATAGTTCGGGTTCGTACCGAATTTTGGGGTGTCCGTGACACGGACCCGAACCCGAACATTTTCGTAAAAGTCTGGGTTCGGGTTCGGTGTTCGGCGCTTTCTTGGCGCTTTTTGAAAGGCTGCAAAGCAGCCAATCAACAAGCGTCATACTGCTTGCCCCAAGAAGCCATCACAGCCATGCCTACTATTGGCATGGCTGTGATTGGCCAGTGCAGCATGTGACCCAGCCTCTATTTAAGCTGGAGTCACGTAGCGCCGCACGTCACTCTGCTCTGATCGGTGTAGGGAGAGGATGCAGCTGCTGCTGTTAGGGTGAGATTAGGCAGGGATTTATTTACTGAAGTGATCGATATACAGCTGTGTATCATACAACATCTGCTATTCAATTGCTCACTGTTTTAAGGCTGCCCAGAGCGTTTTTCAGCCACTTTTTTTCTGGGGTGATCGGCGGCCTTTTTTTGTCTTGTGGTGCGCCAGCACAAGCTGCCACCAAGTCCATTTTTAACCATCAATAGTGTGTTGTTGTTTTTTTGCTATATCCTACATCAGGGGCTTGGCTGTGCTTGCTATTTTATTGAGGGGTAAAATACAATTGCCAAAATAGCAGTACCCTAAATCTGGTGTTTCAGCTGTGGCTAGCCAATTGTAATACTGTCTGCCGAAGCACAGTTTTTGTTCTGGGTTGAATACAATTCCCAACTTAGCAATTCCCTAAATTAGTGGTTTCTGCTCTATCAGGCCAAGGTTAAATCTATCCATAAAAGGGTATATTAGATTGAAGGTGCGGATAGGGTCATCCTCAATAACTTCACACGCTACCATGCATTTCCAAGTCTAATTCTGTCCGTAAAAGGGATACCTGTCATCCAGCGCTTAAATACTAGGCCTACAATTTATATTCAGCTAAATCTGTTGTTACTGCTGTGGCTGGTCAATCTATTTAGTGTCTGCCAAAGCACAGTTTTTGTTCTGGGTTGAAATACAATTCCCAACTTAGCAATTCCCTAAATTAGTGGTTTCTGCTCTATCAGGCCAAGGTTAAATCTATCCATAAAAGGGTATATTAGATTGAAGGTGCGGATAGGGTCATCCCCAATAACTTCACACGCTACCGTGCATTTCCAAGTCTAATTCTGTCCGTAAAAGGGATACCTGTCATCCAGCGCCTAAATACTAGGCCTACAATTTATATTCAGCTAAATCTGTTGTTACTGCTGTGCCTGTATTAGTGTAATACGGTACCTAAATAGATAGCCAGATAGTGTTAGGTGCCTTTAAAAAAAGGCCTTAATTTGAATTCAATACATTGGGCCAGATAATTTTTTTCTTATTGTGGTGAACGGTAACAATGAGAAAAACATCTAGAAAGGGACGTGGACGCGGACATGGTCGTGGTGGTGTTAGTGGACCTTTTGGTGCTGGGAGAGGACATGGCCGTTCTGCCACAGCCACACGTCGTAGTGAACCAACTACCTCAGGTCCCAGTAGCCACCAGAATTTACAGCGATATTTGGTGGGGCCCAATGCCGTTCTAAGGATGGTAAGGCCTGAGCAGGTTCAGGCATTAGTCAATTGGGTGGCCGACAGTGGATCCAGAACGTTCAAATTATCTCCCACCCAGTCTTCTGCAGAAAGCGCACAGATGGCGCCTGAAAACCAAGCCCAACAGTCTGTCACATCACCCCCATGCATATCAGGGAAACTGTCTGAGCCTCAAGTTATGCAGCAGTCTCTTATGCTGTTTGAAGACTCTGCTGGCAGGGTTTCCCAAGGGCATCTACCTAGCCCTTCCCCAGGGGTGGAAGAGATAGAATGCACTAACGCACAACCACTTATGTTTCCATCTCCTTACTATGTCACCTTGCTACTCTGTGGTCTCTGGATGCTGCCGCCTTATCCACACTTTGTCACCTTGAAACTCTGTCGCCTCCTGATGCTGCCGCCACCTCCAAACTATGTCACCTTGCCACTTTTTGGTCTCCTCATGCTGCTGCCATCTCCACACTATTTTGAGCTTGCCACTATGTGGTCTCCTCATGCTGCTGCCATCTCCTCACTATGTCACCTTGCCACTCTGTGGTCTCCTTATGCTTTTACCATCTCTACGCTATGTCACATTGCCACTCTGTGGTCTCCGGATGCTGCCTCTATATCCACACTATGTCACCTTTTAATCTATCGCCTCCTGATGCTACTGCCACCTCCAAACTATGTCACCTTGCCACTATGAGGTTTCCTTATGATGCTGCCATCTCCACAATATGTCACCTTGCCACTCTTGTTGTAGAAATTTGCTTGCGTCAGACACACAAATCGAAGCTGCGCTAAAAGTGCACCAAAGTACGCCAACCACAAATAATTTCCCTGTGCTTAAAAGCACGTGTATCAAGCTCTTTTGTGTAAGGAAAGGTAACACTCATTAAGAGTCAGACAAGGTGTTTCATCGTAGAGCTTCTGTTCAGCAGTCCTCCTCCCCCTGCCCAGTCTCTTCACTTTTATTTTATAGCCACCAAAGTGGTAACAATAGAAAGGGGCAGGCCCGTCACCCAACCTCTTCCTTCATGTAACAAACATACAGGAAGTGATGTTATACAGGAACATGAGAAACCACCATTAATTAAAATAACACAGCTAACAAAACACTTGTATACAATAATCTCCCATTACAACTTGAGTGAACTTCAGTGATCAATGCCCAAGAAAGTACACTATGATACTCATGCATATTCATTTACAGGACAACGACATTATCTCCAGCGGTTGATCAGGTGCACTAGAGACAACAAACGTACGTTCATTTCATATATTGTTCTCTTAACAAATGCATCCACGCCAAGCCAATAAATCTGCGTCTTGCGCGGGGGCCTTAGCCGGCGTCCATACATTCGCCAAGAAAACACTGCTCTGCCGAACACATTAGTCTCCCCCGGCCAACATCCCAGCGCATAGCACATGGACTGTTCAAGAACGGAGACCTCTGCATCCGGCACCGGTTTCTCCACATCCATAGAAAGATATCCATTCCAATGGTTTACCCTGACACTAAGCGACATGATGACAATACACAATATATTCCCGTGATGAGAACATAGTCCTACCACTTTACAAATCACTAGTCACACCACACATTGAGTACTGTGTACAGTTCTGGGCTCCTGTGAACAAGGCAGACATAGAGCTGAAGAGGGTTCAGAGGAGGACAACTAAAGTAATAACTGGAATGGGGCAACCACAGTACCCTGAAAGATTATCAGCATTAGGGTTATTCACTTTAGAAAAAAGACTTAAGTGGGGAAAATTGGCTTGTACCTCACAGTTTTTTTTTTTGCCTTCCTCTGGATTAACTTGCAGGATAACAGGCCAAACTGGATGGACAAATGTATTTTTTCGGCCTTATCTACTATGTTACTATGTTACTATATTCTAAACACATCTTAATAAAATTTCCACAACACTCTATGGTCTCCTCAAGCTGCTGCTATCTCCACACTATGTCACCTTGCCACTCTGTAGCCTCCTGATGCTGCCGCCACCTCCAAACTATGTCACCTTGCCACTCTGTGGTCTCCTTATGCTGCTGTCATCTCCACACTATGTCACCTCTCCACTCTGTGGTATACTCATGCTGCTGCCATTTCCACCCTATGTCACCTTGCAACTCTGTGGTCTCCGAATGGTGTCACCATATCCACAATATGTCACCTTGCCTTCTCTCTCACCTCTTGATGCTGCAGCCACCTCCATACTATGTCACCATGCCACTCTGTGGTTTCCTCATGCTGCTGCCATCTCCACACTATGTCACCTTGCCACTCTGTGGCCTCTTTATGCTTCTGCCACCTCCAAATTATGTCACCTCACCACTCTGTGGTCTCCTCATGCTGCTGCCATCTCCACACTATGTCATCTTGCCTCTCTGTGGTCTCCTCATGCTGCTGCCATCTCCACACTATGTCACCTTGACATTCTGTGGCCTACTCATGCTGCTGCCACCTGCAGGCTCTGTCATTGTCCCACTCTATGGCCTACTCATGCTGCTGCCACCTCCAGCTTCTGTCGTTGTGCCATTCTGTGGCCTACTCATGCTGCTGCCACCTCCAGCATCGGTCATTGTGCCACTCTGTGGCCAACTCATGCTGCTGCCACCCCCAGACTCATTCGTTGTGCCACTCTGTGGCCTTCTCTTGCTGCTGCCACCTCCAGACTCGGTCATTGTGCCACTTTGTGGCCTACTCATGCTGCTGCCACCTGCAGGCTCTGTCATTGTCCCACTCTATGGCCTACTCATGCTGCTGCCACCTCCAGCTTCTGTCGTTGTGCCATTCTGTGGCCTACTCATGCTGCTGCCACCTCCAGCATCGGTCATTGTGCCACTCTGTGGCCAACTCATGCTGCTGCCACCCCCAGACTCATTCGTTGTGCCACTCTGTGGCCTTCTCTTGCTGCTGCCACCTCCAGACTCGGTCATTGTGCCACTTTGTGGCCTACTCATGCTGCTGTCACCTCCAGACTCTGTTGTTGTGCCACTCTGTGGCCTATTCATGCTGCTGCCACCTCCAGACTCTGTTGTTGTACCCCTCTGTGGCCTACTCATGCTGCTGGCCCCTCCAAACTCTGTCGCTGTGCCATTCTGTGGCCTACTCATGCTGCTACCACCTCCAGTCTTGGTTGTTGTGCCACTCTGCGGCCTACTCATGCTACTCCCACCTCCAGACTCTCTCATTGTTCCACTCTTTCAAAGTGTTTTTTTTTTTAATGGTAATGTTGATGGGTAACTACAAAATTCCTTTTGCTGTATGAACTGAATAACGTCTTGGTGAAATTTTGTCTTTCAATGTTTTTTTTTTTTTCAGTAAAAATGATGGGTGACTGAAAAACTCCATTTGCTGTATGGATCGAATGACGTTGTGTGAGGTCGTGTGACCTCTGAAAGTGTGAGGAAAATATATATATTTTGAAACAACAAATATCCAAAAAGTACATGAAAACAATGGCAACCTCCTGATGCTGCCGCCACCTCAAGACTCTGTAATTGTGCCACTCGGTACCCTTCTTCTGATGCTGCTGCATCCGCCACCTCCAGACTCATTGTGTCATTGTGTCATTGTGCCACTTAGTGGCTTTCTCCTGATGCCAACACCTCCAGACTCGGTCATTGTGCCACTCGGTGGCTTTCTCCTGATACTGCCACCTCCAGACTCAGTCATTGTGCCACTCGGTGGCCTCCTCATACTGCTGCTAACTCCAGACCCTGTCATTGGGCTACTCTGTAATCTCTTCATGCTGCTTCTTCCTCACCACTATGTCATAGGTCCACTCTGTAGACTTCTCATGCTGTTCCCACCCTTCCCACTTCATGACTGGACCACTATTTTGCCTTTCGGCCTGGCTGACATCGTGATTTATTTGACCTTTCTTCTGATCTGTCAGAAGGAAGGAAAAATGAGATGTACAATGGATTCTGTCTGTGTAGCAGCTGTAAGGCCTGTATGGTCCCATCAGAATTGAATTATGATTTGGTAGCCAAAAGCAGGAGTGGGTAGAAAACACAGAAGACGTGCAAATATTCCATTCACGTATCATCTCTGTTTTACATCCACTCTTGTTTTTTTTTTTGGGCATTAGCAATACTGATGGATTATTGAGCAAATGCTGACCGAGTGAAGGCGTATGCTTCACAGACAGGATCTGTTTTTTGTGGGTTATTGTTCTGACGGATCAGAGGAAGGGCAAATTAATCAGTGATGTCAACACTAGTGTTGAGCGCGAATATTCAAAAAGCAAATTTTTATTGAGAATATCGGCACTTCGAGAATTTGCGGATATTTAGAATATAGTGCTATATATTCGTAATGACGAATATTCATTTTTTTTGTTTATTTTTTTAACACAGTACACATCAGGTAATCATCCCTCCCTTCTTCTAGATTGTGGGCCAATGAGAAGGCTTTGTCACAGCTTAGCAACATCCCTAGCAACCAATAGAAATGTTGCCTGCCCCTTACTATACAAGTTGCACATATTGCAGAAAAATATGCGCATCATTAATTGCCGAAAATTTGCCATGTCAACCATTTTCTCCAGTCTCAGGAAACTTATACCAGCTTGAAAAATGTAGCATAAGTGACCCATGCCGGTATTTCACGCACATAAGCGAATAATACATTGCCCATTTTCGCAATCAAGAATATAATCTCGAATTAGAGAATATATGACGAATATTCTACAAAATATTTGCAAAATATCACAAATTCGAATATTGCCCCTGCCGCTCATCACTAGTCAACACAAATTTACTGCTGACACCCTCTCCACTCTGTCTGGGGGGGCTCTACTTGTATACGCATTTAATAGAAAAGGTTCTGTAGACATTTATGTGTAATCAGCTTGCGACAGTGTAAAAAGAGTGCGCTTCTTCTTGGCGGTAACATCGACCTGTAAGGCTGAGTTCATGCTTGAGTTATTTGGTCGGTTTTGGCCCCGTGACTGCCCTAATAAGTGAAGTGTGCATTGATTCTAAGAGTGACACCTGTCATCTGCATGTCATATGGACTCAGTATTATTTTACTACCAAAGCAGACTCCCTAAGCGTGTTACTACAAGGCACAGTGTACTACACCACTATAAAGGCTCTCATCAGCCAGGAAATAGCTGTTTTTAACGTAATTTGCCGCAAATATATTTGGATCAAACCAAATTTATCCCAAAAAATTGGGCGAATGTGCGAATAGAATTTTTTAAAAATCTCTAAATAAGACGTAGAAATATTTCCTAGCAATACCCCCTGTTAATGGCTGTATCACACAGCACTTGCACCGCAATAACAAGAACGGTTTGCTGGAATTAGTGAGGTATCATCTATTGCAAACCTGAAAGTAGCAGTATAATGGCAATTTGGATCCCCAGTCAGTGCAGCAAGGTGTAATAGGATTGTTCCTATTACCCAGGATGTACACTTCCCTATTGTACCCTATTCTGCTTCAATACTGTGGAATAATTTCTCCCTATCCTTTCCCTAAACTTCTAATGCTCTTTTCCTGAACTTCTATTGAGCAAATTAAAAGTTTTCAAGTCTTTCCTAACACTTTCCCTAGAGCCTGCTGAGGTCTCTCCCTGCACTAAGTACACTGGAAAATGGCTGAATCCAAGATGGCTGAGGCTATTTATAGGGCTGTATGACATCACAGGGGCTGGCTGGCTGCTGATTGGCTGCATGCATTGCATTGTCGATGATCCCTCGTTACCAGAGTTCTTTGCTCCATGTTCTAACATGTGCAACAGCCATTTTAAGAAAAAATATGATTCGTTACCACACAGCGTCAGGAAATTCGGATTCGGGACAAATCAAATTTTTCCTGAAATTCTGATCAAATTCCACTTCGTCAACTTTGATTCGCTTATCTCTAGTCAGAACACATCATCCTTAATAACCTTAGTAGTAGGTGACTGGAAAGCCCCCTGAGCAACCAAGATGCCTCAAAGCTGCCTTCAGACAAGAGTTAGTGAGAATGAAATCAGTGCTGCAGTAACTGATGTGTTCTGTAGTATGCATATTATAAATTATCCTTGGTTTTACGCTAACAGTTGATTGTGGACTTCCTGTCCATGGGACTCTAAGTCAATCACCTCATCATTTAAGGACCCACTGCATTAGGGCAGGTTGTCCAAACACGCAAAATAAACCTATCTCAGAAATGCAGCATGGGTATTAACAAAGGCAAATTAGTAAAATGTCTGAAATGAACACTCTAAATTAGACCAGGTCACTGTATCATGCTTAGTGCAGGCCATTGCATGAGACAGTGATTCTCTTTTTGGTACAGTTTGAATTTTTGTGTCTTATACAGCCCTCTCAGACTCTACACTAAGTGTATCACAGTCTATATGACTTTAAGAAAACAACTTTTAAGTCTCTTACCAAGCTGGTGTTAAGCCTTAACCAAATGTTTGTTGAATATAGATGTATTTTGTGTAATCACATGTGGGTTTCAGCCGCATGCGATTGCCACAATGTGTGTCCGGAACCTCTGACTCTGACAGTAAGTCCCAGTTACATAGTTACATAGTTGTTAAGGTTGGAAAAAGACAAAAGTCCATCAAGTCCAAACAAAGAAAATTCTGTTCATTAATATTTAACCCTTTGATGATGTGACCAATAGTGGAATTGAGAGAGCTGCGTAACTATCAAGCTTTGAAATAGTTATATTTTCTAAAATGGGCAAATTGAAAAATTTAATTAAAGGAGTTGCCCTAGAGCAGGCAGTAGATACACCAGTGGGAATCTAGGAAGCATCAAAAGAGGAGCAACAGGGAATCCATCAGGTGAGTATTGCTTTTTACTGACCACCTTTAAAAATAAATCTGACACATGCTGCGAGTGCATCAACTTGCTTATGTGAGTTTAGCCTTAAGGAAAGTCACTTTGCATCATGCTTCTTGGTATTTCATGGTAACCAGTGCTACTCTACAGTACCTCATTTGAACCTAAGATTGCATATACTGTTTATAGGATTGGATAGTAAGTGAAATCTGCATAAAATTGATGTTAAATGTTAAGTAATGGCGCCTTCACACATAGTAGATTTTGTTGCCAAAAATTACTGCGACTGAAAATCAGTTCCATTCATCTGAATTGGGTTGTTTTGGTGGGAAGCACACGTATTTCTTCAAGCTCTATTCTAATAAATAGAACAGAGTTTCAGTCGCAGTAATTTTTGGCAACAAAATCTACTATGTGTGAAGGCGCCCCTTACTTAGCATTTAACATCAATTCTAAGCTCTCTTTCAGTATGTCTATAAAGTTTTACCTGTACACATGAAGTTACTGAGCTACTTAAAGAGGTTGTGCAGATGTTTTATATTGATGACTTATCCTCAGGATAGGTCATCAATATCATATCTGCAGGGATCCAACTCTTGGCATCCCTGCTGATCAGCTGTTTGAAGAGGAGGCAATCTCTGCTTCCTCTTCATTACAATGCCCATTGTTTTCCTTGCAGAGGTGGCATAGTGTAATTACAAGTACTTGAATGGACCGAGTACTTGTAATCACACTCACTTCCAAGATGACGGGCAGTGTAAAGAATAAGAAGTAGCTTTCCCATGGAGAGCCACCTCCTCTTCAAAAAGCTGTTCGGCAGCGGTGCCAGGTGTAGGACCCCTACCGATCAGATGGCCGTCAGTAAAAAATCCCTGCAAAACCCCTTTAATACAAAACAGAGACAGTAATCCAAGAAAGAATAAAGTCAAGCTGCTCCATATACAATTAAACAGATTATCAAACAAACACTATTTTATGGCATACATATTTTAATGTATGTAAATCTCCCAAAAATAAGAAGAATGTTGAGTACACTGATAGTATTGATAACATCTTGTCATATATTGATTCTTTACATATAATAAATTGTAAGCTTCACTATTGGCTGTATCACACATTATTTGTGTATGATATGTTGAGTTTGCTGTAATGCTTTGCTGTTACTTTGCAAATTATCTTTTTTTTTTAATAACTTACTGTGAACATATTTACAAAAATGCAGGGCAATCTGCAGGCACAGTATTATAGAGCACGAGGGGCTAAGCAGATTGATATACAGGTATTCATTTTTGGGAAAAGATTCAGTAAAAGTTGTATTTTATACATTTAAATCTCTGATATTTGTTACATATGGAGATGCTATCAATGATTGATAATATTCATTGTGTAAGTGTGTATACAGAGATAGTTGTCACTCACTGATAGCTATACACTGAATTAAAGATAATCTGTCTCCACAAAATGCAGTCCAATTTGTGGCTAACACATTATAGAGCAGGAGAAGCTGATTGATATATATATATATATATACTTTTATGGGAAAAGATTCAATAACATTTGTACAGAAAATATTATCATTTACTGATAACACCTACCCCATGGACTAAGAGCTATTCCTGTGGGTGGTTTTAACTTAGAAAAAGCAGAGATACAAATGTATAAACTAAGCCCTGCACTGGTGGTGGATCTTCTGCAGTTATGCAGAGGCGCTGGCCTCTCTATAACTTCGGCAGATCCACCACCGCTTCTTAATGTAAGACAGCTTCCTACGCCTAAAACAGGTGAAGAAAATGGTAAATGAGACAGGCTGACTTTTAAAGACCTGGTGGGAGCAGGGAAGAGTCACAGGACCTTTGCGTTTCAATCTGTGCCAAAAATACGCCTAATATAGGTTTAGGTCTGCTTCATAAATAACTCCCTACAAGTTTTTCTGAATATTTTCCCACAAAACTATATATGAATCTGTTCAGCTCCTCCTGCTCTATAAAATGCTGCAGTAGATTTTATTGCATTTTCTGGTGACAGATACTCTTTAAGTTCTTTTTAACACATACCGTAGATGATGTAATACAGGTATTAGGACAGATAACAGAATAAATAGCATCATAAGGCATTTGCTCCATGCTTCTGCTCTATTAAAGAATTTGCCTTAATGGGGATGTGCAAGAATGTCATGACAAATGGTCACATGACACAAGGGTATCCGGTATCCACCATGGCCGGTGATTGGGTGCAGCAATATAAAACCCAGATGTTGACATTGAGGAAGCACAGGAGGAGCATCGAAGGCCTGGTGGAGTAGGAGTGGGGAGCCAGCACCAGAAAGCATTTAAGTAATCTTAACTTTACAGGTCTGGCCAAGTGGAGGCGAGGGGTTTTCAAACTCCCCCCATTCTTTCACAACCCCTTTAAGTCTTTTATACAGTGCAGGTGTATACAAGCCTTTTATACAATAAAATATATAAACATTTAATAAAGTTTCTCATACAACCTCTCAAACAACTTAGAGATGAGTGAACTTTTGGATATTTGATTAGTTTTAGGTTTGTTAAATTTTTCAAAAAAGTTCAGTACAGACTAGAGATCAGCAAACCAGTTAGTAATGAACAGGATTCATTACAAGCTTCCCAAAGATTTGCCCACAAGACAAACCCAAAGCTTTTCTGGTATGCGTCTGATGAATCCAGGAAAAGGGGACACAGTGACATTTTACTCCACATGTCATTGGGAAAAACCAAGAGGGAGGAAGAAGAAGGATGCTCACATTACCCTGAAAGGAAGTGGGGAGGGCGGTTGCCCTGATTAGCTCACGGGCTGACAGACAGCCTGGATGAGTCAATCAGTGGGGCAGCAAGCAGGGAGGTGCCCTTACAGAATGACTGAAACATCCTTCTGTTTTGGGCTGTTAATGAAGGTGGATGGGTGTAGCAGTATTTGGCAGAAAACTATCTTAGGGACAAAGTACAGTCACAATCAAGCTTCTATTCTAGTATCAGGGTTATGGGAACTTCTAAAAAGAATAATAATTGTGTAGAATTGGGAAGGGCAGGGAAAGCTTTTAGCCAGGCAGTGAGGAGCTGAGGCTGATTGTGAATGGCACAGGCAGTACCTTCTAGCTGCAATTACTGCCTCATAATATAGCTGCAGTTACTAAAGAACCTCAAAAGCAGCCACCTATAAAAATAATTTTTTTTATCTAATTTGAAAAAGAAAATAGCTGTGTTTTTTCCTAAACCTGAAGTTTCTCTAGAATTATTGTCAGCTTATTTCCAGTACAATTAGCATTATGCTGCAGTGCTGACTGCTGAGCAATTAGTGTACACTTTTTTTGCACTTTATGATTCCTGTCCATGCTAAATGGTTTGCATTACAGCAGAAGTATTTTACTGCAATAACACTGTCTGCTGCTGCTGAGCAATTGTTATTTTTTCGGTGCATCATATCTGTTTTTTTTTTAAACATTTTGCATTCTTGCAAAAGCAATAACACCATTTTCTTGCCAGTGAAATTGAACATAAATTACACCATACACAGAAATCAAACTGCCTTCCTCAAACAGTTCAAGTGTTGGTGTGCAAAATGTCCTCTCCAATCTAGGGTACCATTTTAAAACTTGAATTTGTTGTATGAAATCTGTGACAGGGCATCTGCAGACATTTCAATATTGTTAGTGCAGGTTGCAAACATAGCAATACAAATGTGCAACGTTGGTGTAAGAGATGTATCTTTCCAGGCTCCAGCGGCGCATTATTCAGCTTCAGAGAAGCCACATCGGGAGAGATGCACTGCTAAGGCATGCCCCCCAATGAGTCGTGTTTCTCCCTGCAGCACATGTGCGCTGAGGGAGATGGGAAGTCGGCTGCATAACAGCCCTTCTGTCCCATTGTTGCTTATGATTTGTGACTGACCTGTGGGAGTGCCAGGACCAATCAGGTTCTAATTAAGTCCCCTATTGCTTTGAAACATTTCCAGTGATAGTATTTGGGCTTACTAGCTTTGTTCTTGTTTCCTGTTCCTGATTGTTCCTTGATATCTTGTGCTTTTGACCCCGACTTGCCTGTTAACCTTCCTTTGTCTCTTGCTTTTTGTACAGTATCTCGTTGCTAGAGTTGAGCGAACACCTGGATGTTCGGGTTCGAGAAGTTCGGCGGAAATGTTCGGGTTCGGGATCCGAACCCGACCCGAACTTCGTCCCGAACCCGAACCCCATTGAAGTCAATGGGAACCCAAACTTTTGGGCACTAAAAAGGCTGTAAAACAGCCCAGGAAAGAGCTAGAGGGCTGCAAAAGGCAGCAACATGTAGGTAAATCCCCCGCAAACAAATGTGGATAGGGAAATTAAATAAAATAAAAATAAAAAAAATAAAAATGAACCAATATCAATTGGACAGAGGTCCCATAGCAGAAAATCTGGCTTTACGTCAGCAGAGAATCAGTCTCTTCATGCCATAGCAAAGAATCTGGCTTCATGTCAGCAGAGAATCAGTCTCTTCATGCCATAGCAGAGAATCTGGCTTCATGTCAGCGCAGAATCAGTCTTCATGTCATAGCAGAGAATCAGGCTTCACGTCACCCACCACTGGAACAGGCCACTGTCACATATTTAGGCCCAGGCACCCAGGCAGAGGAGAGAGGTCCCGTTACAGAGAATCTGGCCTTATGTCAGCACAGAATCAGTCTTCATGTCATAGCAGAGAATCAGGCTTCACGTCACCCACCACTGGAACAGGCCACTGTCACATATTTAGGCCTAGGCACCCAAGCAGAGGAGAGAGGTCCCGTAACAGAGAATCTGGCCTTATGTCAGCGCAGAATCAGTCTTCATGTCATAGCAGAGAATCAGGCTTTACGTCACCCACCACTGGAACAGGCCACTGTCACATATTTAGGCCCCGACACCCAGACAGAGGAGAGAGGTCCCGTAACAGAGAATCTGGCCTTATGTCAGCACAGAATCTGTCTTCATGTCATAGCAGAGAATCAGGCTTCACGACACCCACCACTGGAATAGGCCACTGTCACATATTTAGGCCAAGGCACCCAGGCAGAGGAGGGAGGTCCCGTAACAGAGAATCTGGGCTTATGTCAGCGCAGAATCAGTCTTCATGTCATAGCAGAGAATCAGGCTTCACGTCACCCACCACTGGAACAGGCCACTGTCACATATTTAGGCCCAGGCACCCAGGCAGAGGAGAGAGGTCCCGTAACAGAGAATCTGGCCTTATGTCAGCACAGAATCTGTCTTCATGTCATAGCAGAGAATCAGGCTTCACGTCACCCACCACTGGAACAGGTCACTGTCACATATTTAGGCCCAGGAACCCAGGCAGAGGAGAGAGGTCCCGTAACAGAGAATCTGGCCTTATGTCAGCACAGAATCAGTCTTCATGTCATAGCAGAGAATCAGGCTTTACGTCACCCACCACTGGAACAGGCCACTGTCACATATTGAGGCCCCGGCACCCAGACAGAGGAGAGAGGTCCCGTAACAGAGAATCTGGCCTTATGTCAGCACAGAATCTGTCTTCATGTCATAGCAGAGAATCAGGCTTCACGTCACCCACCACTGGAACAGGCCACTGTCACATATTTAGGCCCAGGCACCCAGGCAGAGGAGAGAGGTCCCGTAACAGAGAATCTGGCCTTATGTCAGCACAGAATCAGTCTTCATGTCATAGCAGAGAATCAGGCTTTACGTCACCCACCACTGGAACAGGCCACTGTCACATATTTAGGCCCCGGCACCCAGACAGAGGAGAGAGGTCCCGTAACAGAGAATCTGGCCTTATGTCAGCGCAGAATCAGTCTTCATGTCATAGCAGAGAATCAGGCTTCACGTCACCCACCACTGGAACAGGCCACTGTCACATATTTAGGCCCAGGCACCCAGGCAGAGGAGAGAGGTCCCGTAACAGGGAATCTGGCCTTATGTCAGCACAGAATCTGTCTTCATGTCATAGCAGAGAATCAGGCTTCACGTCACCCACCACTGGAACAGGCCACTGTCACACATTTAGGCCCCGGCACCCAGACAGAGGAGAGAGGTCCCGTAACAGAGAATCTGGCTTTATGTCAGCACAGAATCAGTCTTCATGTCATAGCAAAGAATCAGGCTTTACGTCACCTACCACTGGAACAGGCAACTGTCACATATTTAGGCCCAGGCAGAGGAGAGAGGTCCCGTAACAGAGAATCTGGCCTTATGTCAGCACAGAATCTGTCTTCATGTCATAGCAGAGAATCAGGCTTCACGTCACCCACCACTGGAACAGGCCACTGTCACATATTTAGGCCCAGGCACCCAGGCAGAGGAGAGAGGTCCCGTAACAGAGAATCTGGCCTTATGTCAGCACAGAATCAGTCTTCATGTCATAGCAGAGAATCAGGCTTCACGTCACCCACCACTGGAACAGGCCACTGTCACATATTTAGGCCCAGGCACCCAGGCAGAGGAGAGAGGTCCCGTAACAGAGAATCTGGCCTTATGTCAGCGCAGAATCAGTCTTCATGTCATAGCAGAGAATCAGGCTTCACGTCACCCACCACTGGAACAGGCCACTGTCACATATTTAGGCCCAGGCACCCAGGCAGAGGAGAGAGGTCCCGTTACAGAGAATCTGGCCTTATGTCAGCGCAGAATCAGTCTTCATGTCATAGCAGAGAATCAGGCTTCACGTCACCCACCACTGGAACAGGCCACTGTCACATATTTAGGCCCAGGCACCCAGGCAGAGGAGAGAGGTCCCGTAACAGAGAATCTGGCCTTATGTCAGCACAGAATCTGTCTTCATGTCATAGCAGAGAATCAGGCTTCACGTCACCCACCACTGGAACAGGCCACTGTCACACATTTAGGCCCGGCACCCAGACAGAGGAGAGAGGTCCCGTAACAGAGAATCTGGCCTTATGTCAGCACAGAATCAGTCTTCATGTCATAGCAGAGAATCAGGCTTCACGTCACCCACCACTGGAACAGGCCACTGTCACATATTTAGGCCCAGGCACCCAGGCAGAGGAGAGAGGTCCCGTAACTGAGAATCTGGCCTTATGTCAGCACAGAATCAGTCTTCATGACATAGCAGAGAATCAGGCTTCACGTCACCCACCACTGGAACAGGCCACTGTCACATATTTAGGCCCAGGCACCCAGGCAGAGGAGAGAGGTCCCGTAACAGAGAATCTGGTCTTATGTCAGCGCAGAATCAGTCTTCATGTCATAGCAGAGAATCAGGCTTCACGTCACCCACCACTGGAACAGGCCACTGTCACACATTTAGGCCCCGGCACCCAGACAGAGGAGAAAGGTCCCGTAACAGAGAATCTGGCCTTATGTCAGCACAGAATCAGTCTTCATGTCATAGCAGAGAATCAGGCTTTACGTCACCCACCACTGGAACAGGCCACTGTCAAATATTGAGGCCCCGGCACCCAGACAGAGGAGAGAGGTCCCGTAACAGAGAATCTGGCCTTATGTCAGCACAGAATCTGTCTTCATGTCATAGCAGAGAATCAGGCTTCACGTCACCCACCACTGGAACAGGCCACTGTCACATATTTAGGCCCAGGCACCCAGGCAGAGGAGAGAGGTCCCGTAACAGAGAATCTGGCCTTATGTCAGCACAGAATCTGTCTTCATGTCATAGCAGAGAATCAGGCTTCACGTCACCCACCACTGGAACAGGTCACTGTCACATATTTAGGCCCAGGAACCCAGGCAGAGGAGAGAGGTCCCGTAACAGAGAATCTGGCCTTATGTCAGCACAGAATCAGTCTTCATGTCATAGCAGAGAATCAGGCTTTACGTCACCCACCACTGGAACAGGCCACTGTCAAATATTGAGGCCCCGGCACCCAGACAGAGGAGAGAGGTCCCGTAACAGAGAATCTGGCCTTATGTCAGCACAGAATCTGTCTTCATGTCATAGCAGAGAATCAGGCTTCACGTCACCCACCACTGGAACAGGCCACTGTCACATATTTAGGCCCAGGCACCCAGGCAGAGGAGAGAGGTCCCGTAACAGAGAATCTGGCCTTATGTCAGCACAGAATCAGTCTTCATGTCATAGCAGAGAATCAGGCTTTACGTCACCTACCACTGGAACAGGCCACTGTCACATATTTAGGCCCCGGCACCCAGACAGAGGAGAGAGGTCCCGTAACAGAGAATCTGGCCTTATGTCAGCGCAGAATCAGTCTTCATGTCATAGCAGAGAATCAGGCTTCACGTCACCCACCACTGGAACAGGCCACTGTCACATATTTAGGCCCAGGCACCCAGGCAGAGGAGAGAGGTCCCGTAACAGAGAATCTGGCCTTATGTCAGCACAGAATCTGTCTTCATGTCATAGCAGAGAATCAGGCTTCACGTCACCCACCACTGGAACAGGCCACTGTCACACATTTAGGCCCCGGCACCCAGACAGAGGAGAGAGGTCCCGTAACAGAGAATCTGGCTTTATGTCAGCACAGAATCAGTCTTCATGTCATAGCAAAGAATCAGGCTTTACGTCACCTACCACTGGAACAGGCAACTGTCACATATTTAGGCCCAGGCAGAGGAGAGAGGTCCCGTAACAGAGAATCTGGCCTTATGTCAGCACAGAATCTGTCTTCATGTCATAGCAGAGAATCAGGCTTCACGTCACCCACCACTGGAACAGGCCACTGTCACATATTTAGGCCCAGGCACCCAGGCAGAGGAGAGAGGTCCCGTAACAGAGAATCTGGCCTTATGTCAGCACAGAATCAGTCTTCATGTCATAGCAGAGAATCAGGCTTCACGTCACCCACCACTGGAACAGGCCACTGTCACATATTTAGGCCCAGGCACCCAGGCAGAGGAGAGAGGTCCCGTAACAGAGAATCTGGCCTTATGTCAGCGCAGAATCAGTCTTCATGTCATAGCAGAGAATCAGGCTTCACGTCACCCACCACTGGAACAGGCCACTGTCACATATTTAGGCCCAGGCACCCAGGCAGAGGAGAGAGGTCCCGTAACAGAGAATCTGGCCTTATGTCAGCGCAGAATCAGTCTTCATGTCATAGCAGAGAATCAGGCTTCACGTCACCCACCACTGGAACAGGCCACTGTCACATATTTAGGCCCAGGCACCCAGGCAGAGGAGAGAGGTCCCGTAACAGAGAATCTGGCCTTATGTCAGCACAGAATCTGTCTTCATGTCATAGCAGAGAATCAGGCTTCACGTCACCCACCACTGGAACAGGCCACTGTCACACATTTAGGCCCGGCACCCAGACAGAGGAGAGAGGTCCCGTAACAGAGAATCTGGCCTTATGTCAGCACAGAATCAGTCTTCATGTCATAGCAGAGAATCAGGCTTCACGTCACCCACCACTGGAACAGGCCACTGTCACATATTTAGGCCCAGGCACCCAGGCAGAGGAGAGAGGTCCCGTAACTGAGAATCTGGCCTTATGTCAGCACAGAATCAGTCTTCATGACATAGCAGAGAATCAGGCTTCACGTCACCCACCACTGGAACAGGCCACTGTCACATATTTAGGCCCAGGCACCCAGGCAGAGGAGAGAGGTCCCGTAACAGAGAATCTGGCCTTATGTCAGCGCAGAATCAGTCTTCATGTCATAGCAGAGAATCAGGCTTCACGTCACCCACCACTGGAACAGGCCACTGTCACACATTTAGGCCCCGGCACCCAGACAGAGGAGAGAGGTCCCGTAACAGAGAATCTGGCCTTATGTCAGCACAGAATCAGTCTTCATGTCATAGCAGAGAATAAGGCTTTACGTCACCCACCACTGGAACAGGCCACTGTCACATATTTAGGCCCAGGCACCCAGGCAGAGGAGAGAGGTACCGTAACAGAGAATCTGGCCTTATGTCAGCACAGAATCAGTCTTCATGTCATAGCAGAGAATCAGGCTTTACGTCACCCACCACTGGAACAGGCCACTGTCACATATTGAGGCCCCGGCACCCAGACAGAGGAGAGAGGTCCCGTAACAGAGAATCTGGCCTTATGTCAGCACAGAATCAGTCTTCATGTCATAGCAGAGAATCAGGCTTCACGTCACCCACCACTGGAACAGGCCACTGTCACATATTTAGGCCCAGGCACCCAGGCAGAGGAGAGAGGTCCCGTAACTGAGAATCTGGCCTTATGTCAGCACAGAATCAGTCTTCATGACATAGCAGAGAATCAGGCTTCACGTCACCCACCACTGGAACAGGCCACTGTCACATATTTAGGCCCAGGCACCCAGGCAGAGGAGAGAGGTCCCGTAACAGAGAATCTGGCCTTATGTCAGCGCAGAATCAGTCTTCATGTCATAGCAGAGAATCAGGCTTCACGTCACCCACCACTGGAACAGGCCACTGTCACACATTTAGGCCCCAGCACCCAGACAGAGGAGAGAGGTCCCGTAACAGAGAATCTGGCCTTATGTCAGCACAGAATCAGTCTTCATGTCATAGCAGAGAATAAGGCTTTACGTCACCCACCACTGGAACAGGCCACTGTCACATATTTAGGCCCAGGCACCCAGGCAGAGGAGAGAGGTACCGTAACAGAGAATCTGGCCTTATGTCAGCACAGAATCAGTCTTCATGTCATAGCAGAGAATCAGGCTTTACGTCACCCACCACTGGAACAGGCCACTGTCACATATTGAGGCCCCGGCACCCAGACAGAGGAGAGAGGTCCCGTAACAGAGAATCTGGCCTTATGTCAGCACAGAATCAGTCTTCATGTCATAGCAGAGAATCAGGCTTCACGTCACCCACCACTGGAACAGGCCACTGTCACATATTTAGGCCCAGGCACCCAGGCAGAGGAGAGAGGTCCCGTAACAGAGAATCTGGCCTTATGTCAGCACAGAATCAGTCTTCATGTCATAGCAGAGAATCAGGCTTTACGTCACCCACCACTGGAACAGGCCACTGTCACATATTTAGGCCCAGGCACCCAGGCAGAGGAGAGAGGTCCCGTAACAGAGAATCTGGCCTTATGTCAGCACAGAATCAGTCTTCATGTCATAGCAGAGAATCAGGCTTTACGTCACCCACCACTGGAACAGGCCACTGTCACATATTTAGGCCCCGGCACCCAGACAGAGGAGAGAGGTCCCGTAACAGAGAATCTGGCCTTATGTCAGCGCAGAATCAGTCTTCATGTCATAGCAGAGAATCAGGCTTCACGTCACCCACCACTGGAACAGGCCACTGTCACATATTTAGGCCCAGGCACCCAGGCAGAGGAGAGAGGTCCCGTAACAGAGAATCTGGCCTTATGTCAGCGCAGAATCAGTCTTCATGTCATAGCAGAGAATCAGGCTTCACGTCACCCACCACTGGAACAGGCCACTGTCACATATTTAGGCCCAGACACCCAGGCAGAGGAGAGAGGTCCCATAACATAGAATCTGGCCTTATGTCAGCACAGAATCTGTCTTCATGTCATAGCAGAGAATCAGGCTTCACGTCACCCACCACTGGAAGAGGCCACTGTCACACATTTAGGCCCGGCACCCAGACAGAGGAGAGAGGTCCCGTAACAGAGAATCTGGCCTTATGTCAGCACAGAATCAGTCTTCATGTCATAGCAGAGAATCAGGCTTCACGTCACCCACCACTGGAACAGGCCACTGTCACATATTTAGGCCCAGGCACCCAGGCAGAGGAGAGAGGTCCCGTAACTGAGAATCTGGCCTTATGTCAGCACAGAATCAGTCTTCATGACATAGCAGAGAATCAGGCTTCACGTCACCCACCACTGGAACAGGCCACTGTCACATATTTAGGCCCAGGCACCCAGGCAGAGGAGAGAGGTCCCGTAACAGAGAATCTGGCCTTATGTCAGCGCAGAATCAGTCTTCATGTCATAGCAGAGAATCAGGCTTCACGTCACCCACCACTGGAACAGGCCACTGTCACACATTTAGGCCCCGGCACCCAGACAGAGGAGAGAGGTCCCGTAACAGAGAATCTGGCCTTATGTCAGCACAGAATCAGTCTTCATGTCATAGCAGAGAATAAGGCTTTACGTCACCCACCACTGGAACAGGCCACTGTCACATATTTAGGCCCAGGCACCCAGGCAGAGGAGAGAGGTACCGTAACAGAGAATCTGGCCTTATGTCAGCACAGAATCTGTCTTCATGTCATAGCAGAGAATCAGGTTTCACGTCACCCACCACTGGAACAGGCCACTGTCACACATTTAGGCCCCGGCACCCAGACAGAGGAGTGGTTCATTCAACTTTGGGTTGCCCCGCAATATAATGGTAAAATGAAAATAAAAATAGTATTGAATGAGAAAGTGCCCTGGAGTTGAATAATATATTGTTAAGGGGAGGTAGTTAATATCTAATCTGCACAAGGGATGGACAGGTCCTGTGGGATCCATGCCTGTTTCATTTTTATGAACGTCAGCTTGTCCACATTGGCTGTAGACAGGCGGCTGCGTTTGTCTGTAATGACGCCCCCTGCCGTGCTGAATACACGTTCAGACAAAATGCTGGCCGCCGGGCAGGCCAGCACCTCCAAGGCATAAAAGGCTAGCTCTGGCCACGTGGACAATTTGGAGACCTAGAAGTTGAATGGGGCCGAACCATCAGTCAGTACATGGAGGGGTGTGCACAGGTACTGTTCCACCATGTTAGTGAAATGTTGCCTCCTGCTAACACGTTCCGTATCAGGTGGTGGTGCAGTTAGCTGTGGCGTGGTGACAATACTTTTCCACATCTCTGCCATGCTAACCCTGCCCTCAGAGGAGCTGGCCGTGACACAGCTGCGTTGGCGACCTCTTGCTCCTCCTCTCCCTTCGCCTTGGGCTTCCACTGGTTCCCCTGTGACATTTGGGAATGCTCTCAGTAGCACGTCTACCAACGTGCGCTTGTTTTCGCGCATCTTCCTATCACACTCCAGTGTAGGAAGTAAGGTGGGCACATTGTCTTTGTACCGGGGATCCAGCAGGGTGTCAACCCAGTAGTCCGCACACGTTATAATGTGGGCAACTCTGCTGTCGTTGCGCAGGCACTGCAGCATGTAGTCGCTCATGTGTGCCAGGCTGCCCAGAGGTAAGGACAAGCTGTCCTCTGTGGGAGGCGTATCGTCATCGTCCTGTGTTTCCCCCCAGCCACGCACCAGTGATGGGCCCGAGCTGCTTTGGGTGCCACCCCCGCTGTGAACATGCTTCATCCTCATCCTCCTCCACCTCCTCCTCATCCTCGTCCTCCTCGTCCTCCAGTAGTGGGCCCTGTCTGGCCACATTTGTACCTGGCCTCTGCTTTTTCAAAAAAACCTCCCTCTGAGTCACTTCGAAGAGACTGGCCTGAAAGTGCTAAAAATGACCCCTCTTCCTCCTCTTCCTCCTGGGCCACCTCCTCTTCCATCATCGCCCTAAGTGTTTTCTCAAGGAGATCTAGAAGTGGTATTGTA